>NC_044342.1:6029071-6152474 GCF_007399415.2 Gopherus evgoodei
GGTGCCAGCAGGGGCGGGGCGCTGCCTTCCCTCCCCAGCTATGCGACGGGAATGGGGAGCGGCCATTCCTCCGGGTGCAGAGCGCTTCCTTCCCTAGCCAGCTCTGCCATGGAGTTGGGGAGCAGCCGTTCCTGTGGGGGCGGGGTGCTGGGTTCCCTCCCCAGCTCTACGAGGGGACTGGGGAGTGGCCGTTCCTGCGGGTGTGGGGCGCTGGTTTCCCTCCCCAGCTCTGGGAAGGGACAGGGAAGTGGCCATTTCTGCAGGGGTGGGGCTCTGTTTCCCTCCCCAGCTCTGCGAGGGGACTGGGGAGCGGCCGTTCCTGCGGGGACGGGGAGCTCGGTTCCTTTCCCAGCTCTGCAAGTCCACTGGGGAGCAGTCGTTCCTGCGGGAGTGCGGCACTTCCTTCCTTCCCCAGCTCTGCCAGGGGACTGGGGAGTGGCTGTTGGGGGGGGGCTCTGCTTTCCCTCCCCAGCTCTGCCAGGGGACTGGGAAGCGGCCATTCCAGCGGGGGTGGGGCGCTGTGTTCCCTCCCCAGCTCTGCCAGGGGACTGAGGAGCCACCGGCCATGCGGGGGCAGGGCGCTGGGTTCCCTCCCAGGGTCTGCGAGGGCATTGGGGTGCTGCCGTTCCTGAGGGTGCTGCGTGTTGGGTTCCCTCCCCGGCTCTGAGAGGGGACTGGGGATAGGCCGTACCAGGGACGGTGGGGAGCTGCCTCCCCTCCCCAGATCTGCGAGGGGACTAGGGTGTGACTGTTCCTGTGGGGGTGGTTTGCTGCCCTCCCTTCCCAGCTCTGAGATGAAACTAGGGAGCAGCCATTCTGGCGGGGGCAGGGCGCTGCCTTCCTTCCCCAGCTCTGCGAGGGGACTAGAGAGCGGCCGTTCCTGCGGAGGCCAGGGACTGGGTTCCCCTTCCAGCTCTGGGAAGGGACTGGGCAGCGGTCGTTCCTGGGGGGGTGGGGCGCTACCTTCCCTCCCCGGCTCTGCGAGGGGACTGGTGAGCGACCAGTGAAGCGGGGGCGGGGCTGTGCCTTAACTCCCCAGCTCTGCCAGGAGACTGGGGAACGGCCGTTCAACTGTGGGTGGGGCACTGGGTTCCCTTCCCAGCTCTGGGAGGGCACTGTGGAGCGGCCGTTCCAGCGGGGGCGGGGGGCTGCCTTCCCTGCCCAGCTGTGCGAGGGGAATGGGGAGTGATGGTTCCTGTGGGGTTGGGGCACTAAGTTTCCTCCCCAGCTCTGCAAGGGGACTGGGGAGCGGCCGTTCCAATGGGGGCGGGGCGCTGCCTTCCCTCTCCAGCTTTTGCAGGGAACTGGGGAGTGGCCATTCCTGCGGGGCCGGAGCACTGGTTTCCCTCCCCAGCTCTGCGAGCGGACTGGGGAGCAGCCATTCCTGCGGCAGCAGGGTGCTGGGTCCCCCCCCCAGCTCTGTGAGGGGACTGGGTGTCACAGAATGTGGGGGAGTCCGGTCCTGCACCCCTCTTCCTGGGACCCACAGTGACTCTCAGCCAGCCAGTAAAACAGAAGGTTTATTGGACAACAGGAATGCAGGTTACAACAGAGCTTGCAGGCACAGTCAGGACCCCTCAATTGGGTCCTTCTGGTGTTTCAGGGGGTTTGGGTCCAGCATAGGATCCCCTGAATTCCCCTCACCTAGCCCAAAACCAAAACTGAACTGCCTCTCCTCCAGCTGGCCGATTGCTTTGTCCAGCTTCCCAGGAAAAGGTGCTAACCCCCTCCCCCCTACCTGGCTCAGGTTACAGGGTTAAAGATCCTGTCCCTCACCTAAAGACATCCCCGACTCTCCCATCCCCCACACAGACAGCCCCTACTCCATCACACTGGGCAGCTGTCATTCCTCCGGGGGTGGGGCGCTGGGTTCCCTTCCCAGCTCTGCGATGGGACTGGGGAGCGGCCAGTCCAGCGGGGGTAAGGAGCTGCCTTCCCTACCCAGCTCTACCTGGGGACTGGGGAGCGGCCGTTCCAGGAGGGGCGGGGCACTGGGATCCATCCCCGGCTCTGCGAGGGGACTGAGGAGCGGCCGTTCCAGGAGGGGCGGGGCACTGGGATCCATCCCCGGCTCTGCGAGGGGACTGGGGAGCGGCCGTTCCAGTGGGGGCGGGGCCCTAAGTTCCCTCCAAGCTCTGCGAGGGGAGTGAGGAGCGACCGTTCCTGCAGGGGTGTTGGTGTCACTAGGCATAACCCTAGGTAACTCGGGAGGGTGGTAGACCACAAGTGTCAATGAAGCCCTCCTGTTGTAAACCTCAATGAACCAATGTTCCTCCATGTTTAACACTTTGTGTAACCTAGTGTAACCTAATATGTTCAGAGCTGTAAAATGTAATGTCAGCAGTTACTTTTCTGATTGTAACAGCCAGTTCCCTGCTGTAACACACTGGAGCTGAATTGAAGCAAGTTTCAAGGTCACTTTTAGATACAGTGTACATGTCTCAGCAGCGGAGAAGGGGGAGGAAGGGGGCAGACAAAAAATTGAGTGAGAAAAGACACTGCAGCTGGATGGGACAGGATGGGGGAGTGAGAGATCAACTAGTCAGCAAGAAATAGTTCTCAGAAAGCAACTGGGATATAAAGGGAGGAAGCCGCTTGTGTAGGGGGCTGGATCTGAGGCATGTCAAGTCTCCCAGCACCGCTTTGAGATCTCAAATAAACTTTGTTTGCTTCTCCACCCTGGTTTGTGTTCATTGGCGCTAAGCACTCCAGGCACAAACCACTGCTGCTTGCCTCGGGCACCCTCTGTGCCTGCAACAGGGGTAGGGCGCTCTTTCCCTCCCCAGCTCTACCAGGGGATTGGGGAGCGGCCGTTCCTGCTGGGGTGGGGCGCTGCCTCCCTCCGTAGCTCTGCGAGGGGACTGTGGGGCTGCCATTCCAGAGGGGTGGGTGGGCTGCTTTCCCACTCGAGTTCTGAGAGGGGATTGGGGGTGGCCGTTCCAGCGGGGGTGGGGCGCTGCCTTCCCTCCTCAACTCTGCAAGGGTAATGGGGAGCTCCCTTCCTTCCCCAGCTGTGCGAGGGGAATGGGGAGCGGACATTCGTGTGGGGGCGGGCTATGCCATCCCTCACCAGTTCTGCGAGGGGACTGGGGAGCGGCTGTTCCTGCGGGGGCGGGGCGTTCCCTTCCCTCCCCAGCTGTGCGAGGAGATGGAGGAGCTGCTGTTCCTGTGGGGGCGGGGAGCTGGGATCCCTCCCCAGCTCTTTGAGGGGACTAGGTAATGGCTGTTCCTGCTGGAGTGAGGCACTGCCTTCCCTCCCCAGCTCTGCGAGGGCACGGGAGAGCGGCCGTTCCTGTGGGGGTGGGGCGCTGGATTCCCCTCCCAGCTCTGTTAGGGAACTGGGACCCGGTCTTTCCTGCGGGGGTGGGGCGCTTCCTTCCCTCCCCACCTCTGCGAGCGGATTGCGAAGCTGACATTCCAGCGGGGGCGGGGCGCTGCTTTCTCTCCCCAGCTCCCCGATAAGACTGGGGTGCAGTAGTTCCTACGGGGGCGAGACGCTGGGTTCCCTCCCCAGCTCTGCCAGGGGAATGAGGAGTGGCCGTTCCTGCGGGGGCGGAGCACTGCTTTCCCTCCCCACTTCTGAAAGGGGACTGGGGAGCGGAGGTCCCAGTGGCGACGGGGCGCTGGGTTCCCTTCCCAGCTCTGTGAGGGGACTGGGTACAGGCCGTTTCTGCGGGGGCGGAGCGCTGCCTTCCCTCTCCAGCTCTGCGAGGGGACTGGGGAGCGGCCGTTCCTGTGGGGGTGAAGCGCTGGGTTTCCTCCTCAGCTCTGCGAGAAGACTGGGCAGCAGCCGTCCCTGTGGGTGTGGGGCGCTGTGTTCCCTCCCTAGCTCTGCCACGGGACTGGAGAGCGGCCGTTCCTGCAGGTGTGGGGCGCTAGTTTCCATCCCCAGCTCTGCCAGGGGACTAGGAAGCAGCCGTTCCTGCGGGGGTGGGGCGATGGATTCCCTCCCCAGCTCTGGCAGAGGACTAGGAAAAGTCCGTTCCTGCAGGGGTGGGGCACTGTTTTCCCTCCCCAGCTCTGCAAGGGGAACGGGGAGCGGCCATTCCTACAGAGACGGGGCTCAGCCTTCCCTCCTCAGCTTTGCCAGGAGACAGGGGAGCAGCTGTTCCTGCGCGGGCAGAGCACTGGGTTCGCTCCCCAGCTCTGCGAGGGAACTGCGGAGCGGCGGTTCGAGTGGGGGGGGAGCGCTGTCTTCCCTCCCAGGCTCTGTGATGGGACTGAGGAGCGGCCGTTCCTGCTGGAGTGGGGCTCTGCATTCCCTCCCCAGCTCTTCCAGGGGAGTGGGGACTGTTCATTCGTACGGGGGCTGGGAGCTGCCTTCCCTCCCTGGCTCTGCGATGGGACTGGACCGTGGCTGTTCGAGCCGGGCGGGCCACTGGGTTCCCTCCCCACCTCTGCCAATGGACTGGGCACTGAGTTCCCACGCCATCTTTGCTAGGGGACTGTGGAGCCGCCTCTCCAGCGGGGCGGGGCGCTACCTTCCCTCCCCGGCTCTGCAGGGGGAATGAGGAGAGACCGTTCCAGCGGGGGCGGGGTGCTGCCTTCTCTCCCCAGCTCTGGGAGGGTACTAGGGTGCGGCCATTGCAGCCGGGGAAGGGGTCTGGGTTCCCTCCCCAGCTCTGCCAATGGACTGGGGAGCTCCCTTTCCAGTGGGAGTGCTCGGTTCCCCTCCCATCTCTGCCAGCGGACTCGGGAGTGGTTGTGCCAGCAGGAGCCGGGCGCTGGATTCCCTCCCCAGCTCTGACAAGGGACTGGGGAGCAGCTGGTCCAGCAGGGGCCGGGCGCTGGATTCCCTCCCCAGCTCTGACAGGGGACTGGAGAGCGGCTGGTCCAGCGGGGGCGGGGCGCTGGGTTCCCTCTCCGGATCTGCTACGGAAATGAGGAGCGGCCGTTCCTGGAGGGTGGGGCGCTGCCTTTGCTCCCCAGCTCTGCCAGGGAACTAGAGAGCGGCCTTTCCACCGGGGGCGGGCACTGGGTTCCCTCCCCAGCTCTGCTGGGAGACTGGGCAGCGGCCGTTCCTACGTGGTCAGGGCGTTAGGTTCCCTCCCCGGCTCTGCGAGGGGACTGGGAAGCTGCCGTTCCAGCGGGGGTGGGGCGCTGGGTTCCCTCCCCGGGTCTGCAAGGGTACTGGCGATCGGCCGTTCCTGGGGGGGTGGGTCGCTGCCTTTCCTTCCCAGCTCTGCCAGGGAACTAGAGAGCGGCCGTTCCACCGGGGTTGGGGCGCTGCCTTCCCTCCCCAGCTCTGCAAGGGGACTGGGGAGCGGCCGTTCCGGCGGGGGTGGGACACTGGGTTCTCTTCCCGGCTCTGCAAGGGGACTGGGGAACAGCCTTTCCTGCGGGAGCAGGGCGCTGGACTCTTTCCGGCTCTGCGTGGGGACTGGGCAGCGGTCGTTCCAGTGGGGGCCGGGCGCTGGGTTTCCTCCCCAGCTCTGCAACGGGACGGGGGGGGGCGGCCGTTGCAGCAGGGGCAGGGCTCTGCCTTCACTGCCCGGCTCCACGATGCGACTGGGGAGCCATCATTCCTGCGGGGGCCGGGCGCTAGGTTTCCTCCCCAGCTCTGCGAGGGGACTGGGCAGCAGCCGTTCCTGCGGGAGGCAGGGCACTGCCTTCTGTTGCCGACACCTAAGGTGCCCGGGGCAAGCAACAGTGGTTCGTGCCCAGAGTGCGAAGCCCCAAAGAACACACTCCGGGTGGAGAAGCAAGCAAAGTTTATTTGAGATCTCAAAGCGGTGCAAGGAGACGAACACCTCAAATCATGCACCACTACACAAGCGGCTTGACCCTTTTTATAATTTTTTTTCTCTTTCTTCTTTTTTCCTGCACCCTCCTCCTTCTTCCCCCTGTCGCAGTTATGTAAGCACAGGTGCATTATGTAATCTTGGCCACAGCAGCTCATTAGTAAATTTTCCTTCTGTAAGTTACCTTGTCCTTCTGCTAATGGTGCACAGGCCTTATCACTACTGCTTTAGATCGGTTTTAGCTGTGCTGCAACTGATAACTTACTGTTACACATTTCATTTCACAGCTGCTAGCTTTTTAGATCAAGCAGAGTTCAACATGGAGGCGCTTTGGTTCACTGAGGCCTAGATATATGCCTACTGACACCAACACCCCCATGCTACTGACTGTGAACAGCCCCCCCCCGGTCTGCCCAGTCCCTCCCCCTGGCTGCGTCCCCCCTCGAGCTCCCGCCCTGCCTCCCCCCCATGCTACTGCCTCTGAGCAGCCCCCTCTACGGTCTGCCCAATCCTACCCTCGGCTGTGTCCTTTCCCCCAGCTCCCATCCTGCCTCCCCCATGCTACTGCCTCTGAGCAGCCCCCCCATGGTCTGCCCAGTCTCTCCCCCAGCTGTGTCCCTCTCCAGCTCCCACCCTGTCCCCACCATACTGCTGCCTCTGAGCAGCCCCCCCTACTGTCTACCCAGTCCTCCTCCTGGCTGTGTCCCCTCCTCCCCAGCACCCGCCCTGCCTCCCCCCCATACTACTGCCTCTGAGCAGCCGCTCCTACGGTCCGCCCAGTCCTCCCCCTGGCTGTGTCCCCTCCCCCCCAGCTCCCACCCCTGTCACATCCCCCCTTTACACTTTCTCCCTGCAGCTTGCCCCATTCTCTGCTGAGTCCCAGCTTCACCCCCTGACAGCTCTCCAACCCCACCTCCCCTCATCACAGCCCTTGCCCCCCTAGTGCCCTGGCCCCTGCTCCCCGGGGTGGGCTTGAGAGGTCCCCACTCCCAGACTGTTCCACTCCCCAGAATTGGAAGCTGCTGGCATTGAGGAAGGTGGGGCCTGGGCTGGCCCAGCTGCTTGGGCAGATCCTGGTAAAAGAGAGAAGAGCGGGCAAGGTTGAGGACCTTCCCTTGTCCCGGGGGTGGGGGGGGCAGGGGTCCCACAATTTGGCTCAGTGTCACCCTCCCACATACAGAGGCGATGTCAGCTCCCAGCAGGCCGTGCTCCATCTCCAGCCCCGCTGGGATGAGACCACAATCCCCCAGTGCCCCCCGCCCTGCCACTGCCATCAGCAGTCAAGCCGGGGAATCGCCCCCCTTCTCCCCTGTGAGGGCTGCAGGACTCCCTGCCCCCTCCAACACCAGCCTCCCTGCCATGTATCCCGGGGTGCGGTCAGATAAGGGCAGATTTCTTCTTTCCATTGCCCAGATCTAGCCCTCAGCCCCGGTCTACCCATACGGGATCCAGGGTCTGGAGCAGTGGGCTGCTTACTGAGGGCTACAAGGAGCCGCCAGGAGAAGGGAGTAGATTCTCCACAGTTTTGCATCAGCTCACACTGATACCTGTCTCACACATGGGGAAACTGAGGCACCAGGGAGGGCGATATGGCCTGCGCCAGTTCCAATTGCGAGTCTGTGGGAGAGCCAGGAATAGAACCCAGGAGTCCTGGCTCCATGGGCAGTTTGAGACTCCTCCATTTGGGGGGGCTGGGAGGTCCTGGACTGCGGCCCTGCCCCAAGGCCCGCTCCCACTTAGCCTCCTCCTGCCGAAGCCCCCCCACACTTCCCCTTCAGCCCTGCCCACACTCCACCCTCAGGCCCCCTTTGTTCCACTCCCCTGACTCCCTCTGCCTGCCTCTCATGTCTCTTCCCCCAAGGCCCTGCCAGTTGTGCCCCTTCGTCCCCTATCCCAAGGCCCCCACCTGCCTGCCTGATGTTTGCACCCCTGCCCCTCCCCCCGTGGCTCCATGTGGGCAGATGGGAACTTGGGACAGGACAGAGTGAGGATGGGGCCTTGAGGGGGAGAGGACGAGTGGGATCAGGGCCTCTGAGTGGAGCATGGGCCAGGTGCCTCCCCAGGTCCCTTCTAGTCACAGCCCATGCCTGGCTCCCAGCATCCGCTCCTCTAACCACTAGACTGCACTGCCCTCCCAGAGCTGGGTATAAGAACCAGGAGT
Source organism: Gopherus evgoodei (assembly GCF_007399415.2). Lineage (NCBI taxonomy): Eukaryota > Metazoa > Chordata > Testudines > Testudinidae > Gopherus > Gopherus evgoodei. The sequence goes on from NC_044342.1 coordinate 6,036,974, forward strand.
CCTGGCTCCCAGCCGGGCTGCGGGTGGAACAGGATGGACTGGCCATGGGCTCAGCTGGGTATCACTTACCATCAGTTTGGATGATATCCCAGTCCTGACCTCCAGACTCACAGCTCTGCTGGTGACCCTCACTCCTGACCCACAGTCCTCTGGGTTCCCCGCTGACCTCCCCAGTCACTGCACTGCCCATGCCCCTCACTCCCGACCCGCAGCACCTGGTATCCCAATTGTGACCTCCAGACTCACAGCTCTGCTGGTACCCCTCACTCCCGACGCACAGCCCCCTGGGCACCTTCCAGCTCTGCCGGTGCCCCTCACTCCAGACTTGCAGCCTCTGTTATCCCAGTCCTGACCTCCAGACTCACAGCTCTGACAGTGCCCCTCACTCCCGACCCGCAGCTCCCTGGCTTCCCCCCAGCTCTAGCAGTGCCCCTCATGCCTGACCCACAGCCTCTGCTATTCCATTACTGACCTTCAGACTCACAGATCTGGTGGTGTCGCTCACTCCCAACCCCCAGCCTCCTGGGCTACCCGCATAGCTCCCCAGTCACTGCGCTGCCGGAGCCCCTCACTCTAGACCCGCAGCCCCTTACTTCCGACCCGCCGCCCCTGCTATCCCAGTCCTGACCTGCTGACTCTCAGTTCTGCTGGTGGCCCTCACTCCAGATCCGCAGCCCCCTGGGCTTCCCCCAGGTCTACCGGTGCCCCTCACTCCCGACCCACAGCCCCTGCTGTTCCAGTCCTGACATCAGGACTCATAGATCTGCTGATGCACCTCACTCCCGACCTGCAGCCCACTGGACTCCCTGCTGAGCTCCTAAGTCACCACACTGCCGGAGCCCCTCTCTCTTAACCCGCAGCCCCTCATATCCCAGTCCTGACCTCCAGACTCACAGCTCTGCTGGTACTCCTCACTCCTGACCCGCAGCCCCTGCTAACCCAGTCCTGACATCCAGACTCACAACTCTGCTAGTACCCCTCACTTCCAACCCGCAGCCCTCTGGATTCCCCCCAGCTCTAGTGCTTACCCTCACTCCCGACCCGCAGCCCCTGCTATTCCAGTCCTAATCTCCAGACTCACAACTCTGCTGATGCCCCTCACTTCCGACCCGCAGCCCCCTGGGCTTCCCCCAGCTCTATCGGTGCCCCTCACTCCCGACCCACAGCCCCCTGGGCTCCCGGCTGTGCTCCCCAGTCCCTCCGCTGATGGTGCCCCTCACTCCCGACTCGCAGCCTCTGCTATCCCTGTCCTGAGCTTGAGACTCACAGCTCTGCTGGTGCCGCTCACTTCCGACCCTCAGCCCCTGCTATCCTAGTCCTGAACTCCAGACTCATAGCTCTGTTGATGCCCCTCACTCCCGACCCACAGCCCCCAGGGGGTCCCACAGCTCTACCGATGCCTGTCACTCCAGATCTGCAATGCCCTGGGCTCCCCACAGCTCTACAAGTTCCCCTCACACCGACCCGCAGACTGCTGTGCTCCCCGCTGAGCTCCCCAGTAACTGCTGCCGTTGTCCCTCATTTCCAACCCACTGCCCTCTGGGCTTCCCCCAGCTCTACCGGTGCCCCTCACTCCCGACCCGCAGCCCCTGCTATCCCAGTCCTGAACTCCAGAATCACAGCTCTGCTGGTGCCCCTCACTCCCAACCCGCATCCCCATGGGCTCCCTCCAGCTCTGATGGTGCCTCTCACTGCAGCCCCGCAGCCCCCTGAGCTCCCCGCTGAGCGTCCCAGTCACTGCGCTGCTGGTGCCCCTAACTCCCAACTCGCAGCCCCTCCTGTCCCAATCTTGACATCCAGACTCACATCTCTGCTGGTGCCCCTCACTCCCGACCTGCAGCCCCCTGGGGTCCCTCCAGCTCTACCGGTGCCCCTCACTCCTGACCTGCAACCACTGCAATGTCAGTCCTGATCTCCAGACTCACAGCTCTGATGGTGCCCCTCACTCCTGACCTGCAGCCCCCTGGACTTCCCCCAGCTCTAGCGGTGCCCCTCACTCCCGAACTGCAGCCCCCTGAGCTCCCTCCAGCTCTAACGGAGCCTCTCACTCCCGACCCACAGCCCCTGGTATCCCAGTCATAAGGTCCAGACTCACAGCTCTGTTCGTGCCCCTCACTCCTGTTCCTCATACCCCTGGGTTTCCCACTGCTTTACTGATGCCCCTCACTCCCGACCGGCAGCCCCCTGGGCTTCCTCCACCTCTACCGGTGGCCCTCACTCCCCATCCACAGCCCCCTGGACTCTCTTCAGCTCTGACGGTGACTCTAGCTGCAGACCCACAGTGCCTGGTATCCCAGCCCTGCCCTCCAGACTCACAGCTGTGCTGCTGCCCCTCACTCCTGACCCACTGCCCTTGCTGTCCCAGTCCTGCCCTCCAGACTCACAGCTCTGCTGGTGCCCCTCACTCCCAACCCACAGCCCCCTGGTCCTCCTCCATCTCTACAGGTGCCCCTCACTCCCAACCCGCAGACCCTGCTATCCCAGACCTAACCTCCAGACTCACAGCTCTGCTGGTGCCCCTCACTCCCAACCCGCAGCCCCCTGGGCTTGCCCCATCTCTAGCAGTGCCCCTCACTTCCAACCTGCAGCCCCCTGGTCCTCCTCCATCTCTACCGGTGCCCCTCACTTCCGAACCCCAGTCCTCTGGGCTTGCCCCAGCTCTGACTGTGCCCCTCACTCCCGACCCGCAGACTCTGCTATCCCAGACCTAACCTCCAGACTCACAGCTCTGTTGTTGCCCCTCACTCCCGACCCGCAGCTCCCTGGGCTTCCCCCAGCTCTACCGGTGCCCCTCACTTCCGAACCCCAGTCCTCTGGGCTTGCCCCAGCTCTGACTGTGCCCCTCACTCCCGACCCGCAACCCCGTAGGCTCCCTCCAGCTCTATCGGTGCCTCTCACTCCTGAACCACAGCTTCCTGGGCTCCCCGCTGAGCTCCTCAGTGACTGCACTGCCGATGCCCCTCATTCCTGACCCACAGCCCCTCCTGTCCCAGTCCTGTAGTCCAGACTCACAGCTCTGCTGCTGCCCATCGCTCCCAATCCGCAGCCCTCTGGGATTCCCACAGCTCTAGCGGTGCCCCTCACTCACAATCCGCAGCACCCTGGGCTTCCCCCAGCTATGCTGGCACCCTTCACTCCTGACTCGCCGTTCCTGGGCTCCCTCCAGCTTTACTAGTGCCCCTCACTCCCGAGCCACAGCTCCCTGAGCTCCCCGCTGAGCTCCCCAGTCACTGCGCTGCCTGTGCCCCTCACTCCCGACCTGCAGCCCCTGCTATCCCAGTCCTGACCTCCAGACTCACAGGTCTGCTGGTGCCCATCACTCCCGACCCGCAGCCCCCTGGGCTTCCCCCTGCTCTACTGGTGCCCTTTGTGATGGAGTATGAACTGTCTGTGTGGGGGATGGGAGAGCAGGGGGTGACTTTAGGTGAGGGACAAGACCTGAGCCTGTAACCTGAGCGATGCAGGGGGGACAGGAGTTCAACACCTTGGCCCAAGAAGGTGGACAAAGGCAGAGAGCTGACTAGAGAGGGTTTAGGCAGTTTCAGTTTTATGGCTGGGTGGTTGGAATTCAGGGAATCCCAAGCTGGGGACAAAACACTCTGAACCCCCAGAAGGACCAGATTGAGGGGTCCTGGTCGTGCCTACAAGCTCTGCTGTCACCTGGGTTCCTGTTGTCCAATAAACCTTCTGTTTTACTGGCTGGCTGAGAGTCACTGTGAGTCCCAGGAAGAGGAGTGCAGGGCCGGACTCCCCCACACGCCGTGACAACGGGTGGCAGCAGCGGGATCTACTGCACCCCAGGGACAGCGCTTCCTGCAGTAAGTGACTGGGGAGCAGTAAAACTAAGGGACGATTGTAGGGGTGATTAAGCCCTGGGAGTGTGTGACCAGTGAGAAGGACTTTGCAGTAACAGGGTCCCCCGGGGGATTGCAGTGAACGGTCCCAGGGGTGGAGGAGTCTGCGGATCAACCCTGGCAGATGGGTGGTGACCTCAAGAAGGGCTGGTGCACTAGGGGTCTCCCTGGAAACCGTGGGGAGCAGTGAGCACCCCGGCCTGGGAGTGGCCAGCAGGAAGATGTATGCCAAGCGGCTTAAGTGTGACCTGGTTGGGCTGTGCAAGCAGAGGGGCTGCGCAGAGGGAGGCTCACCGAAGACCAGCTGATTGCCCGGCTGCAGGAGGGAGATCACTTGAATGAACTGATCACTGTCTCTGAGGGAAGCAGCCTGATAGATGCAGCGCAGACACCAGTGTCTGTCCCCACTGGGAGTGGTCAGCTGGTGGCTGAGGGCTTCCCGAGACCCCCCCTTCCTATGCCTAGGGGAAGGGTCAGGAGGAGCCCAGCAAATACCAAGGGCACCGTGACACCCCAGGCCAGCAGGGGATCCTCCCAGCAAAGCTCACCCACCAGCAGGGGATCGTCCCGGCTACGCTCGGCATCCGTGGAGCAGAAGCGGCTGGAATGGGAGAGAGAGCTAAAACTGAGAGAGCTGGAGGATCGTGAGCGACAGAGAGAACATGAAGAGAGACAAAGACAGCGAGAACAGGAGGAAAAAGCAAGAAAGAGCGAATAAGAATAACAGTGTCAGTATGAGCTAGAACTGGCTCGGCTGAGGAACAGCGGGGCCCCCAACTGCGAGGAGTGAGGGGGGGCCCAGGACTGCGCGGAGCTTTGGTAGGTGCATTCTGGCTCAGCGTAAGGAGGGGGAGGACATGGATGATTTCCTGGTTGCCTTTGAGAGGGCCTGCGAGCTGCACCAGGTAGATCCTGCGGACAGGCTCCAGGTTCTCACTCCCTTACAGGACCCCAAGGCCGTGGCATTGTACCGCCAATTTGGAGAGGTGGAGAAAGGGAACTACGAACTATTCAAACAGGCCCTGCTGCGCGAGTTCGGGCTGACTCCTGAGATGTACCGAGAGAGTTTCCGGGGTCAGTATAAAACCCCTGAGGTCTCATATCTGCTACTAGCCGTCCGCATGGAGAAATAAGCCAGCAAGTGGGCCAGTGGGGCCCAAATGAAGGGGGACCTGGTTAAACTGCTGGGACTGGAGCAACTGTATGAGCAGTGCCCATCCGACCTGAGGCTGTGGTTGAGGGACCAAAACCAGAGGACCCGCGACATACAGGGCGGCTGGCCGATGAGTTTGTGAAGATCCAGTCGGGAGGTGGCAGGGAGGAGTCCCAAAGGAACAGGCCCACAGCGATACAGAGAAAGTCTCATCCTGGGACCTCCCAAAGAGGTAACAGGGAGAATCCCGTCCCAAGGAGAACGCCCAGGGACACGGCTCAGAAAGGCTGCAGCCTCAGAACAAGCCAGTTAGAGAGAGAGCATGTCTCCATCCCTGTCTCAGCTGCTGAGTTCCAGGCTGAGTTGCAGAAAAATCCCTCATTCTGGTGGTAGATTTCACCACTCGATACCTCGCGGCAGTGGCCTTGTCCTCTATCAAAGCAGACACTGTGGCAGATGCGCTGCTGACCATTTTCAGCCGGGTGGGGTTCCCCAATGAAGTCTTAACAGACCAGGGGTCCAACTTCATGTCGACCCTGCTCCGGTGCTTGTGGGAGAAATGTGGAGTCCAGCACAGCCGGGCCTCAGCGTATCACCCCCAGTCCAACGGGCTGTTGGAAAGATTCAACGAGACGCTAAAGATGATGCTAAAAACATTTATGAACCAGCATCCGCAGGACTGGGACAAGTACTTACCTCACCTACTGTTTGCGTATAGGGAGGTACCCCAGGAATCTACTGGGTTTTCTCCTTTTGAACTGTTATATGGAAGGCGGGTAAGGGTCCCCTGGACCTGATGAGAGAAGAATGGGAGGGGAAGGCCACTCCCGATGGGAAGTCAGTGGTGGAGTATGTCCTGACCTTCCGGGAAAGACTTGCCGAGCTCATGGGCCTGGGCAGGGAGAATCTGGCCCGAGCCCAGAGGAAGCAGAAGGTCTGATATGACCGCACGGTGCGGGCCTGCGCCTTCTCCACCAGGGATCAGGTGATGGTTCTCATCCTCATGAGAAAGAACAAACTTCAGGACCCTGGGAAGGGCCCTTCAAGGTTGTTAAGCAACTAAATGAGGTAAACTATGTGGTGGAGCTGTCGAACTGGATGCATCACCGCCGGGTGTACCATGTGCATATGATGAAGCCATACTATAACAGGGGGCATGTGGTGGTGGCTGTGTGTGGACATTGGGAGGAGCAGGGAGATGATGCTTTAGTGGATCTATTTCCTGGGACAAAAGCTGGTTCCCCGCTGGAGGCAGTTCCCCTCTCTGATCAGCTGACCCCGGCCCAGCATGCTGAGATCAGAGGGATGCTGCGTCTATACCGACAGCTGTTTTCCAACCAGCCTGGATGCACTAATTTGACTGTCCACTGGGTTGAGAACGGGTCACATCCTCCTATAAGATACTTCCCTTTTCGGGTCACCAGGAAAACTGCCCAGGACCTAGAAAGAGAGGTTCAGGGACATGCTGGCTTTGGGGGTGATCCAGCCGTCTTCCAGGCCTTGGGCCTCTCCAGTGGTGCTGGTCTCCAAAAGGGATGGGTCGATCCAGTTCTGTGTGGACTATCGAAAGCTCAATGCCATCATCATATCTGTTGCTTACCCCATGCCCAGGCCTGATGAGCTCCTAGAGAAGCTGGGAGGTGCTCGGTACCTCACCTCTGAGGATCTTACAAAGGGCTACTGGCAAGTGCCACTGGACGCAGATGCCAGGCTGAAATCGGCCTTTATCACCCCTCTGGGGCTCTACGAGTTTCTGACCCTGTCCTTCGGCCTCAAGGGAGCGCCAGCCACCTTCCAGCGCCTGGTGGATCAACTACTGAGTGGGATGGAGAGTTTTGCCATGACGTTTATTGACGACATCTGCATCTTTAGCCGGACCTGAGAGGACCACGTGTCCCAGGTTAAACAAGTGCTGGAGCAACTGCAGGAGGCTGGGTTAACTGTAAAGGCTGAGAAGTGCAAGGTGGGGATGTCTGAAGCATCTTATCTGGGCCATCGGGTGGGGAGTGGCTGCCTAAAGCCGGAACCAGCCAAGGTGGAGGTGATCAGAGACTGGCCTGCTCCCCAAACCAAAAAGCAGGTCCAGGACTTTATTGGGATGGCGGGGTACTATCGAAGGTTCGTGCCCCACTTTTGCCCCATAGCTGCCCCCATCACTGAGCTGTGCAAGAAAGGGAAGCCAGACAAGGTGATCTGGACCGAGCAGTGCCAGCAGGCTCTCTGGACCCTGAAGATGGCTCTAGTTAGCGACCAATTTCTGGCAAACCCAGATTTCGACAAGCCCTTTATGGTGTTCACTGACGCCTCAGACATGGGACTGGGGGTGGTGTTAATGCAGGAGGATGAAAAGGGGGAGAGTCACCCCATCGTGTACCTGAGCAAGAAGTTGCTACCGCGGGAGCAGAACTACGCGGCCATCGAGAAGGAATGCCTGGCCATGGTGTGAGCCCTTAAGAAACTGCAGCCATATCTCTTTGGGCGACACTTCACCGTGTACACCGACCACTCTCCCCTGACCTGGCTGCACCAGATGAAAGGAGCCAACGCCAAGCTCCTGAGGTGGATCCGGCTCCTGCAGGACTATGACATGGACGTGGTCAACATGAAGGGAATTGCCAACTGATAGCAGACACGTTGTCCCGGAGAGGGGGGCCCTGAACTTCCCCAGGTCACTGGTCAGAGTTACCCCGCTCAGTTCAGTTTCAAAGGGGAGAGAGATTTGATGTAGTAGGGACTATCTGTGTGGGGGATGGGAGAGCTGGGGAGGACGTTAGGTGAGGAACAGGATTTTGAAGCCTGTAACTTGAGCCAGATACGGGGCGTTGTGGAAAATCGACCACACCGTTGATTTTAGATCAGACAGCCCAAGGCTCTTTTATTGATTACAAGTGTGCACACAGGGAGAACCAGTGGTTCCCTACGCAGAGGGTCGGCTGCTCTGCATATTACAAATTTTACTAAGCTTTTAAAGCTTAAAACCGCAAAGCGTCACTCAGCAATATATTTAATACATCCTTATTTGGCACTTACATTGCTAACTCCGCAAACCATAGCAACACACAATTGATAATTTCCTTATATGGATTGTCTATTGCAAAGCCAACAGCATTCTGTCACAACCATCCTGTTATTGTAGTTTGGTGGTCATGTGGGCCTAAATGTTCCGTGACCCTCACTTGCGGTTACCTTAGGCAAGCAGTTTATTGCTACAATATAACCCACAAAGCTGCAATGGCTCCCCTAGGGCCCTCCCCTCGTCCCCAGCTAGTACTTTTCCAGACAGTGTATCTGTGTAAACAAGTTTTAGGGAAGTTAGGGTTAGTACAGCCAAGGGCTTGGCCTGTAAAATCTTGATAACTGAAAAGTCCCTGTTCTGGAGGGGAATAACAGAAAAGCCCCTGTTGTGGAGGGGATTTTATTTTCCCTATCAGGGGGGAGGGTGTCAGCACCTTTGACCGGGAAGCTGGACAAAGGAATTGGCAGGCTGGAGGAAGGGCAGTTCAGTTTCTGGTTTGGGCTGGGTGGTTGGAATTCAGGGTATCCCAGGCTGGGATCCAAGCACCCTGAACACCCAGAACTAGATGGACGGGTCCTGGTTGTGCCTCCAAGCTCTGCTGTAAACTGCATTCCTGTGTCCGTGACAGGCACGGCACTAGGTCGCTGCAAAGCTCTGCGAGCGGACTGGGGAGCAGACGATTCAGAGGGGATGGGGAGCTGCTTTCCCTCCCCACCTCTGTGAGGGGACTGGGTAGAGGCCGTTCCAGCGGGGGCAGGGTGTTGTGTTCCCTCCCCGGCACTGAGAAGGGACTGGGTAGTGGCCGTTCCAGCGGGGGAGGGGCACTGCCTCCCCTCCCCGGCTCTGCAAGGGGACTGCGGAGCGGCTGTTGCAGCGGATGCGGGGGGCAGATTTTCCTCCCTGGCTCTGCGAGGGGACTAGGGAGGGGCTGTTACAGAGGGGGAGGGGCGTCGCCTTCCCTCCCTGGATCTGCAAGGGGACTGGGGAGCCACCGTTCCATTGGCGGTGGGGCTCTGCCTTCCCTCCCCAGCTCTGCGAGGGGAACAGGGAGTGGCCATTCCAGCGGGGGCGAGGGGCTGGGTTTCCTCCCCAGCTCTTCGTGGGGACTGGAGAGCAGCTGTTCCTGTGGGGGATGGGGCACTGGTTTCCCTCCCCAGCTCTGCGACGGGACTGGAAAGCGATCGTTCCAGCGGGGGCAGGGCAGTGACTTCTCCTGCCAGTTCTGTCAGGGGAGTAAGGAGCGGCCGTTCCTGTGCGGCTGGGGCGCTAGGTTTCCTCCCCAGCTCTGCATGGGGACTGGGGATCGGCCGTTCCTGCAGGGGCGGGGAACTGGTTTACCTCCCCAGCTCTGCCACGGAACAAGGGAGGGGCCGTTCCAGCGAGGGCGGGGCACTGGATTCGCTGCCCAGCTCTGCCATGGGACCAGGGAGCGGCCGTTCTTCTGCGGGTGGGGCTCTGCCCTCCCTCCCCAGCTCTGCGAGTGGACTACGGAGCAGCCATTATGGCGGGGGCAGGGTGCTGGGTTCCCTCCCCAGCTCTGCGAGGGGATTGCGCAGCGGCCGTTCCTGCGGGGGCGGGGTCCTGCCATTCCTCCCCAGCTCTGCCAGAGGACGGCGGAGCGGCCCTTCCTGCAGGGGCGGGGAGCTGAATTCCCTCCCTGGCTTTTCCAGGGGACTGGGGAGCGGCCATTCCAGCTGGGGTGGGGCACAGGGTCCCCTCCCAAGCTCTGTGAGGGAGCTAGGGAGCGGCAGTTCCAGCGGGGGCGGGTCGCTGCCTTCCCTCCCCAGCTCTGCGAGGGGACAAAGGCGCGGCCGTTTCTGCGGGAGCGGGGCGCTGGTTCACTCCCCAACTCTGCGAGGGGACTGGGAAGTGTCTATTCCAGTGGGGGCGGGGCCCTGCCTTCCCTCCCCAGCTCTGCGAGGAGACTGGGGAGCTGCCGGTCCAGCGGGGGTGGGGCGCTGGCTTCCTCCGCAGCTCTGAGAGGGGCCTGCGGAGTGGCGGTTCCAGCGGGGGGCGTTGGCTTCCCTCCTGTCATAAACAGATAGTTAAGGGTTAATGTCTCTTTTACCTGTAAAGGGTTAAGAAGCTCAGTGAACCTGGCTGACACCTGACCAGGGGACCAATCTGGGGAGAAGATACTTTCAAATCTTGGTGGAGGGAAGTCTTTGTTGTGCTGTTTGTTTCGTTCTTTGTTCGCTCTTGGGGCTAAGAGGGACCAGACGTGCAACCAGGTTTTCTCCAGTCTTTCTGAATCAGTCTCTCATGTTTCAAAATAGTAAGTATAGCCTGGAAACGTGGATTAGTCTTATGTTTGTTTTCTTAACTTGTAAGTGTGTCTTGCTGGAAGAATTTTTACCTCTGTTTGCTGTAATTTGAATCTCAGGCTAAGGGGGTGGGGAGGTCCCTCTGGACTATACAAATCTGAATACCTTGTGTTAGGCCTGAATAAAGATATAGCAGACAAAACCAGGTATGCCAACCTGACCAAAGTCAGGCTAACAGAGGTTTGTGGGTAATCCCTGAGTGGAAAACACTGAGAAGCAGCAGCATGTCTCACAAGCGCTGGGAAAAAGTGAGATAAAAGAGAAGCTGCATTCCTGGCATAGTACCAGATGTGCTGTGTTCGGGCAGCTCCTTCGAAGAACTGATAAGAGCCCTAGTTTCCCAGCCTCCTTGTTTTCACTCCCTGGTTTTGTTCTTTGTTTGTTTTTAACTCCCCTACATTTCTAACTTTAGGCATGCATGTATACTAAAGGTGTCTAGTTTCTAGTTGTTAGAAGAAGGGGGTGGGTTGCTCCAGTGAATAATTTATGACGTGATGGAACTGTCTATATAGGCTTATACTAAGATGTAAAGAGGGGGCTGGTTCTCTCTGGAGACGAGCTGCTCTCTATTGATGCGTGCACTTGTCAATAAAGAGCTTTTGATCGGACCTTGCTGGTGTTGCCTGTCTCTCTCGCGGTCAGACAACGAACTTTGCCGTCGGGGTTAGAGTCCCTGACATCTTTGGCGACTCCGCCGGGACCCGTCTGACTCTCTGGCGGGGGATCGGACCCTGAGGCAACGCAGCGCGCATCCTCCAGTTTAGAGGAGCCTTGCCTGGTGATCTGATCTCTGCGTTGGCGATAAGGCGTGTTCTGTGAACCAGCTGAAGCTCGTAGAAATCCAGCAACGTCCACCTACCCGTTGAGTAGGGTCCAGGTTGTCAGGGTTAGAGTCCCTGACTACTTAGGTCTGGGTTAGAGTCCCAGTCCAAGTTTGCGCAGGATCCAAGTTGTCTGGGTTTGAGTCCCAGTCCAGGTGTTCAAGTCCCTGGAGAGGTAAGAGAGCGCTCAACGCGGGGAGGTGGGGGTTAAAGTCCCTTTACCTCGACCCGGGAAAGAGGGGTTAGAGTCCCTTCATTAAAATGGGACAAGTTGGCAATAAGTGCCCGCGGGATGCCCCGTTGTCTCTGATACTTAGAGACTGGAAAGAGATTTCTGAGACAGCTGGCCTAATTAAATTTAAGATGAGAAATCTGTATTGGATCCAATGGCCATCATTTACCTTTCATTTGTCCCCGACTAGAGACTGGCCGGAGGGTGAAACCTTTTCCACAGATAGGGTGAACTCCTTAAGGGATATTTTGGTTGATCTTAGGCCGGGACAAATGGATTACTTGTTTGTATGGTATAATTATGAACCCATGGAGGGATGGATAGCTTTTGAAGCTGTTTGTATGGAGAGCTCTTGTAAAAAAAATCCCCCACCATATGCCCCAGAGCCGCACCGGGAGGAGGACAATTTTGTTCCTGTTTTTCCCCGCCTGATGGAGTGCAAAGATTCAAAAGCAGGTTAGGGACAGTTCAGGGACAGAGGAGAATCAAGGGGGAGCTCAGAGTGATGGTCCCTCATCTTCAGAAGAATCAGGCAGCCTCACCCCCTCTGTGCAGCCTCCAGCCAGCCTTTTGCAAACTTGGTCAGGGACTGCTTTTCAAACACCCCCAATATTATAGCAGCTCTCGTCCTTGCCCTTGTGGACCCCCACTAGGTTACTTAACTCCATGAGGGAGAATGTTTCTGAGACACCCCTGATATGACAAGCCTCGTTGAGAACTTATCTGGTTCTACTGGTTGCTGGGGAACATGAGATGATTTTACCCATATCCTGTTTGCAACTTCAAATTTGTTAAAACTGGCAGTGCACTATGCCTCACTTATGAGACAATCCTGAGGCAGTGGAAAGAATGTTCTGCACAATCTTTTTCACTCATGTGCCCACTTGGGCAAATGTAAATCAGTTATTAGATACTCTCATGACAAAAGATGAAAGACAAAAAGTAAAAGAAAAATCTGCAGCTCATTTGAATGCACCTTGGCTAATTACTGACCCTAACTGGAATCCCAATAATCCAGCTCAAAAGACAAAGTTGGATGGATTTTTAAAAGCTGTTTTGAATGGTATTAGAGATGCAGGGGAGGCTACTCCAAATTGGAGCAAGGTGACTGCTTGTGTTCAGCATCCAGATAAGCACCTCTCTGACTTTTGTGCTCGACTGATTTGTGAAGTTAAAAAGCATGGGAATTTAAATCCTGAAACTGATCATGGAAAGGAGATGGTTAAAATGGTTTTCATGTCACAATGTGCAAAGGATATTGCAAAGAGATTTAGAGAGCATCCAGATGGTATGCAAGGGAAAAGTTTGTCTAAAGTAGTTAGCATTGCTACTAGAATGTTTAATGGGAAAGAGAAAAAGAAATAAAAAGACATAAGGAATGGGTTAATTTAAAAATCATCTTGGTCCCGGGATGGAAGGAGGGGGGTTGCTCTGCGTTCAGGGTCAGGAATCGGCGCGGACTGTGCTTGGTGCAGGGAGGGGCTGCTTTCGGCCCCAGCTGGCTGTGAAGGAAAAAATATAGACAGAGGCGAAGCAAAAGAAATACAAGTTACAGAACTGAAATTACATTTGCAAAGCTTAACTGTCCAGTAAGATCCAACAGAGTGCCTTTGTGACCCTGGAGTCGGTGTGGCTTGGTGACACCAAAGAAGCCGCAGGCAGCCGACCTGGACTGGAATCTCTGAAAGAGATGCCGCAGGAGATTCCAGGGTGTAAGAGAACATCCCTCCCAAGAGCAGAAGCATGTTGGAAATTATGGACAAGCTGTAAACAGGATAATCTCCCTTCCACCTCTCCCCCTCCTCTGAACATTATACACAGAAGTGGCCAGTCTGAACGTACGTGTGTGAGTATGAAAGGAGCTTCGGGCTTGGGGCATTAATATTTTCCTGAGTGATGTGGGAGCGTTCCCAACACTCTCCGTTGTTGTTTTATTATTTTATTAATGAAGCTTTAAAATTCAGTTATATGGTGTGTTTTCTTTATCTTCCCCCAACGATCCTGTAGTGTCAGCCTGATCACCTGACACGAGGGATAGATTGGTAACAGAAATTTGTCACAGTTTGGTGAGCAATTAAGAAGAGGGGAGCCCTGCAGAATTTACACCATCTATTTGTTTTACCCTTGTTATTTTGTGTTTGCTTTGCTTGGTACTGTTGGTGTTATATGCTGAGAACTGCATGAGTAAAAGTGAGTCCTAATAGGATAAGAAAACACTATCTGGTTCTGGTTCTGTTCTATTTAACCAGTTACTGTTGTTTTTTTTTTGCTCTGTTCATTTGGGTGTTAGGAGTGTGGGCGGAACTGAACCTCTCGTTCGTAATTCCTCGGAGTGGAAGCCATGTGTGCGAGAGAGCTCTGAGGTGGAATTGAGATCCTTCTGTCCTGTCCCCTGTAGCGGTCAGTGTATAGAAGTGGGAAAGTCTGGCTTAGACTGTAATTCCCTCGGCTCTCTGTGTAATTCTCTTTTCTGTTTAAGTGTCAAACAGATGAATGAGTCTCTGGGTAAACCCTCTAAGAGTAGTCCTTTAACTTATATGTTAAGTAAATGGCCTTTGCCCAATGGGCCATGTGTCTTCGTCCAGGTGGCAAGCCTCATGAAGGAGGACTCGGGTAGTTTTGTAAGTAAGAATGTCTAAGGCAAGAGACCAGGAGGGGTGGGGGCTAGATGAGAAGCCCATCCTCCTAGCTAAACTGGTAGTGGAACAAGTTGGTGCCTATGGAAGGGACGGTTCAGTGAGAAAAGCAAGATCGGGCCCAGGCGGGCAGGCAACAGACAGAGAGATTGGAAAACAGGTTGGAAAACTTTAAGGGTGTAGTGGAAGGAAGGAGTAAATAAGTGTAAGCATGGGGATTTCAAATACCCAGGACTTACTTGGAATGGTGATTTGAGTTAATAAAAGTGGCTGTTGGGAGACAAGCAAGTGATTTAAGGAAAAGTAAAAAGTTAACTCTGTAGTTGCTGAAGAAAACAGCAGTTGAACTTTGTAAAAATGCTAAAGAGGAAAGATCTTGGTGTCTTTGAAATGTTTGTAAATAAATTGAGGCAAAGAAATTGTTAATTGCAATTATTTAGAATTTAGTTAAATTAGCTGAAGAATGTATATAGTGCTATGTAACTGAAATTTTATTAGGCTGTAAGGGCACTATAAGTAGTGATGTTTTTTTCAGTGTTTGAAAGCAACAGTTAAAAGTAAAAAGCAAGCCAGAAAGCATCTGTATTAATGCAAATTATCTAACTGATAAGGTAGGAGCCACTAAAACCTGGGCTGCCTATGAAACACATAAAATATGGGATAAATCCTCTGTTTTTCCTGAAATCAACAAGGGTATTTGTCTATTTTAAGCAATGATTGACTGCCCAGAAGGGGTAGACCTCTGTTTTTTTTGTCTTTCAGATAATCAGAGAAAACTGATGCCAGCTGAACAGCATTCAACGTACCATGCATTTACTGGCACAATAGGAATTATGTTTTGTGTTCTATGTTCTGTCTTGTGGTGTTTGTCTTGTGGCCGGAATTGTTGTGTTTAGTGTTTTCATGGGATGGTCTGGTTTGGAATCAGGCAAAAAAAGGTTAAATTAAAATGCACATACTTGTTTTGTTCAAGTTGGAATACAAAGTGTTTAAATAAATCAGGACAATGTGATATATTAAAGTCTAATGCATTTCCTTAAGTAAGAAAAAGAAACTTCATTGGCCAAATTGTTAATTGCAAAAATTGTTGTTAAAATTTGCATACCAAGTCTTTGAAAGCAAAGACATGAAAAGTTAACCCACTCCCCATATTGTACATGGGATCCTTCTGGCTACCTCAGATTTCTAGCCAGAGGGCTGGGGATGGTGGGAAGCTATTGGACTAGAGGTTGTATTAAGTGAACTCCTCAAAGTGGGTGTGCTTGTCCTGGCCTGTTGCTCCAAAGTTCTGTAATAAAGTTATTTTAGTGAAAGGGTATATGTGGCATACATTAAATAATAAGACTAATGTACTGTATAATGACAATGTGTAGGTGTTCATTGTTGGGAAAAAGGTGTATAAGTAAAAAGTGAAAGTTTCCTTTGCAGGTTAAAAGAAGCCAAGAGGGAAAAAAGGACAAAGAACAGAATGAATTAACTGAAAAAATAAAATAAAATAAAATAGCAAGCTCAGGCTATAGATAAGACACTGACTCCATTCAAGGACACTGCTCACAGTTAAGACTTGGTTAACAACCAGGAAAAGGAGAGCTTGAATTTGCCCATGCAGCTATGAGATCTGAAAAACACTGCCAGGCACTAATGAAATGTGTTAAGTTTCTTTTCTCACAGGTAAGGAATCACTACCCAAAGACCGTAGCAGCCCTGCCACTCCTTACAACCAGGAGACGGGATTGATGTAAAGGTCCACCAACGAAAAACTGCCTTGGCTCCATGCTGGAAAGGCCCTTAAGTCCTGATGACTACCAATACCGCTGTGAAGTGCCAAAGACTGACTGTTTGGACCCATGATTCTCACTGCAAAAAGACCCCTCCAACTCGGGAGAATTCTCCTACTGATGATTAGCCTATTTCTCCTTCTAGCTCCACTGTCTTCTGGACAGTAGGGAAAAAGTACAAAGTGACGTGCTAGTAACCTCTCCCTTGTCCACCGACAGATCTATTGTGCCTTTGAATTTTTCTACAAAAAGCAAAGCCATTACAGGGTTATGTGCTAGTAACCTCTGCCCTGTAGGGATGCTGCACCACGACTGTTTTGGGAAAGAAGAAGAAACACTCACTCCACTGAAATTGCCAAAGTCCAGGAATTCCTGACTAGAAAGGACATTAAGAACTGACCCTGGTGAAGAAACAAAGAATTGTACACTGGCAGAAAAAATTTGTGGGACCCATGCTTGGGAATGTGGTATTAATTGGATTTTGGGGTTTATTCTACAGGCTGTGCCCTGTGTTCTGGATAAATTCTTCAGCATGTATTGGATTTTAAATAACAAGTACCCGAAGAGTTTGTTCTGCCACTGGAAATTTTACCTGTATTGAAACCATTCCAGTGACTAATAATGTAACCCCCTCCTATGCTATTAATGTCAATGCCTTTTAAAAGTACCTAAAATAGTTAAATAACAAATGTAATATAGTACTACACCAAGGAAAGATGGTATTAAATATCACTGAGGTTGGGAAGGCATTGCAGTGGGATCTAGTATGTTTGGAGATTCAAAATTTCCTGAATGACCATCTAATGGCCATTCGGAGTGATCTTGAGTACCAGACTTGGCCCACTGCCCTTACAGAAACATCAGAAGTACCATCTGATCTGTGGTCATGAAAATATACTAAAGACTTTCTGGGTGGAAGTGTAAACATTTACAGTGCTCCTTCCAAGCATTTGGACCGGGGGGTGTGGGCTTCCACATACCGAATCCTGACGGGTCCATGGGGAGGATGCACATGAAACTGGATTATTCACCGAAACATCTGGGAAATTAGACCACTTGGTATACCTAACTGATTTATAGTCAGTGCCCCAATCCCTTAGTTGTCAGACAAACAGAATTCCACTCTTTTGTCCATGCACTCATTCCTGGATTGTGGGTGGCTAAGCTCAAGAGAGCAGTTGTAAATATTTCTGCAGAGCTTAAAAAAACAGCTAATGCATTAATAGACGCTTTCCAAAAGTTGCAACGAAAGACTGATAAAGTAGCAAAAGTAACTTTGCAAAATAAACGTGTGCTAAATGCCATGAATGCTAAATTAGCTTGTGCTCGCATCGGGGAAAAATGTTGCTTTTCTGTTAATCACTCTGGCTTAATTGACAAGGATTTACAAGCTATTAAGAATGTTGCTGTTGTTTTCCATGCTATATCTCTTGATCACACTTTTAGTTTTAAGGACCTCCACTCAGACCTTGGGTCATGGTTTACTAGCTTCCCCCGTACAATTGTTAAATGGATATGTGTCCCAAGAGTCCCATTATGGTCCTCTAGGGACAAAGGGGGGATTGTTAGGCCTGAATAAAGATATAGCAGACAAAACCAGGTATGCCAGCCTGACCAAAGTCAGGCTAACAGAGGTTTGTGGGTAATCCCTGAGTGGAAAACACTGAGAAGCAGCAGCATGTCTCACAAGCGCTGGGAAAAAGTGAGATAAAAGAGAAGCTGCATTCCTGGCATAGTACCAGATGTGCTGTGTTCGGGCAGCTCCTTCAAAGAACTGATAAGAGCCCTAGTTTCCCAGCCTCCTTGTTTTCACTCCCTGGTTTTGTTCTTTGTTTGTTTTTAACTCCCCTACATTTCTAACTTTAGGCATGCATGTATACTAAAGGTGTCTAGTTTCTAGTTGTTAGAAGAAGGGGGTGGGTTGCTCCAGTGAATAATTTATGACGCGATGGAACTGTCTATATAGGCTCATACTAAGATGTAAAGAGCGGGCTGGTTCTCTCTGGAGACGAGCTGCTCTCTATTGATGCGTGCACTTGTCAATAAAGAGCTTTTGATCGGACCTTGCTGGTGTTGCCTGTCTCTCTCGCGGTCAGACAACGAACTTTGCTGTCGGGGTTAGAGTCCCTGACACTTGTAAAACATTTTCCATCCTGATTTTACAGAGGTAATTTTTACCTTTTCATTCTTTAATTAAAAACTTTCTTTTTAAAGAACCTGATTGATTTTTTTCCTTGTTTTAAGACCCAAGAGGATTGGGTCTGAACGCACCAGAGATTGGTGGGGGGAAAAGGAGGGGGTGAAGGTTAATTCCTCTTTGTTTTAAGATCCAAGGACTTTGGATCACTGTAGCCTCTCAGGGTAACCCAGGGAGGGGAAAGTCTGGGGGGAAAAAGGTGGGGGGGAAGGCTAATTTCTCCTTGTGTTCAGATCCAAGGGGTTTGGGTCTTGGGTTCCCCAGGGAAGGATTTGGGGGAACAGGAAGTGTGCAAAACACTATATTTTTGGCTGGTGGCAGCGTACCAAATTTAAGCTGGTAATTAAGGTTAAAAGTGATCATGCAGGTCCCCACTTTTTGGACGCTAAAGTTCAAAGTGGGGAAAAAACCTTGATACTCCCCCCCCCAGAATGGACCTTGCCTGGGCAGATTCGCTGTAGGAAGTGCACGGAGGGTCAGAGGATGCTGAATGCTCCAAGGAGAGACCCAGGAGGTGAAGACGTGTGAGCTTCTTGCCCTAAAAAAGTCTGCTCCAAGGGAGAGGAGGCTCCCCAAAGTCCTGACTGGCTTTGTGGGGAGCAGTTCCAGAGCATCGCCCGGGGACTCTGTGACAACTGGTGGCAGCAGCGGGATGTACTGCACCCCGTGAATGGTGCTTTTGCAGTAAGTAACTGGGGAGCAGTAAAACAAAGAGGGGATAATGTGGACCAGGTGTGCTGAAGGCTCAGAGAGGGACGGTTTCAGGAAGTGGTTAACCATTGGGTGTGTGTGACCAGCGAGAAGGACTGTTGGAGTAACAGGGTCCCCCTGAGGATTGCAGCCAGCAGTCTCAGGGGTGGAGGAGCTTGCCGCTCTGCCCTGGGAGAGAGGATTTTTGCAGTAGCAGGGTCCCCTTGGGGATGGCAGGAGCAGTCCCAGGGGCGGAGGAGTCTGCAGCTCGACCCTGGCAAAGAGGGGGTGACCACGAGAAGGGCTGGCACACCAGAGGTTCTTCCTGGAAACCATGGGGAGTAAAGAGCACGCAGCCCTGTGAGTCCAGAGCCACGTGGGAATGGTGAAGTGATGGCCTATCCCCATCTCCTTGAGAGGGACATTGTGATCCTGTGCACAAAGAGAGGGTTACGCATGGGGAAGTTCACCAAGGCACAGTTAATCGTGAGTGGGAGGAGAAGGACATGTCTGAGGAGCAGATTCCTGACCCAGATGGGGCTACAAGAGGATCTGGGAGCAGCTGGAGCAGCAGCCAGGCATCCCCGAGAGTCTGGTCCCTGACCAGGTGATGGTTTTCACGATCAGGTTCCCCATCAGGGGATCGGAGACGTATGGGATGGGAGCAGAGCCTGAGAGTGCGAGAGGATCGCGAGAGAGAGCAAGAGCCTGAGGAAAAGCTGCAGGAGAAGCAGCAGCAGCATGGACTTGGGATGGTGGAGCAGAGAGACATAGGGGGCTGCCCAAGGGTCAGTGGGGAAAAACGCCCGGGGTGGCTAGGCCCTGGGACAGAGAGAACTGTGGTGGTGCAGCTGGAGATGCTGAGGGGCTGTGGGACCTGGGTGACGGTCCCTGGGGTGAAGCCCCTCGCCCTGCCTATGGCCCGGATCCCTGTGCAGACCCAGGAGAGGTCTGGCTGGCTGGTAGTTGGGGTTCTCCAGGATATCAGCTGGGAGGCCCTGTTGGGAGGTGACTGTGTCTCTTTGGGACAGGATCAAGGCCCTGCTCCTGTAACGGAGAGAGTTTGAACTCAAATCCAGGGAACCAATTGGATAAGACGGAAATGGTCAGTGAAAATGCAAATGACGTGGCTGGCAGGGGGGAGGGGCTGCTGGGCTCAGGATACCTGCCTACCTGTAACCAGCCCCCTGGGGCTGAGTGGGAGGGAGAGATGCTCCCCGCCCCCCTGCACACCGGAGAGGGGGCTCACGCTGGCTCTGATGCTGTGACCAAAGCAAGGAGCTCGCTGCCTGCCCCCACTCGAACCGCCACTCCCCAGACCCCTCCCACAGCTGGGGAGGGAAGCCAGTGCCCTACCCGCGCTCAAACCGCCATTCCCCATGCCCCTCCGAGAGCTGGGTGGGAAGCCAGCGCCCCGCCCCCACTCGAACAGCCAATCCCCAGGCCCCTCCCAGAGCTGAGGACTGACGATAGCACCCCGCCCCCGCTCGAACCGCCACTCCCCGCTCCCCCCCTAGAGTTAGTGAGGGAATCCCGCGCCCCTCCCTCGCTGGAACCGCCACTTTCCACTCCCCTCCCAGAGCTGGACATGGAAGCCCCCTCTCCCACAGGAACCTCTCCTTGCAACCTCTCCTCATGGACTGCACCGCACTGAGGTCGGCCAGCTCCCTTGGTCTCTGCAAGGAGGGATCTTTCTGCAACTTGGCCTGGAACTCAGCAGCTGGGACAGGGATGGGGACCTGCTCTGTCTCGTCGGCTGTGTCTGAGGCCGCAGCCTCTCTGAGCCATGTCCCTGGGCGTTCCCTCCCCAGCAGGTTAGGGTCCTGTGCCTCGGGCACAGTACCTTCCCCGTTGTCAGGGCGCAGTGCCCTTCGCTGACTCTGACTACGGGTCACAACCAGGGCACCCCAGGCGTTGCTTGGCCAGACCTCCAGGTCCCCCCCATTAACACCTCCGTGGGCAAATATGGGTGTACCCCCACGTCCTTGGGGCCCTCCTTGGCCCCCCACTTCAGGTGTACCCTTGCCATGGGTACCTCGAATGGGGTCCCGCCCACACACATCCCGCTCCTTCAGTTCTTGCCTCCTTAACTCGAGCTCTTCTCGTCTCAGCTCCCTGTCATGTTCCATCCACAACCATTCCAGGGACGGCAAGCTCCACTGGGATGATCCCCTGCTGGCCGCCGGGGTCAGGGTGCCCTCGGTATTCACTGGGCTTCCCCCAACCTCTTTCCTAGCTATAGGTGGGCAGGGTCTCGGGGTGTCCTCGGCAGCAGTCTGGTCTCTCCCAGCCATGTCAGGCCCCTGGGCCCACGCTGCGTCCGCTGGGCAGCTTCCCTCATGGACCGAGCTCCGTTCACCCGACGGATCCTTCTCCTCCAGCTGGGCAATTAGCTGTTCTTTGGTGGACATCCCAGTGCACAGCCCCCTCTGCTTGCACAGCTCCACCAGGTCTTTCTTAAGGCACTTAGCATACATCTTCCTGCTGGCCACTCGCCGGCCTGTGCTCTCAGCTCCCACCGGTTCCAGGAAGACCCCTCGTGCACCAGCCCTTTTCCCGGTCACCCCCTCTCTGCCAGAGTCGAGCTGCAAACTCCCCTGCCCCCGGGAGAGCCCCTGCAATCCCCCCGGGGGACCCTGTTACTGCAAAGTCCTTCTCTCTGGTCACACACTCCCAGTGGTTAATCACCTCCTGACCCCGTCTCTCTCTGACTCTTCAGCCCACCTGGTCCTTGTCAGTCCCCCTTTGTTTTACTGCTCCCCACTCACTTACTGCAGGAAGCACCGTCCACGGGGTGCAGTAAATCCCGCCACTGCCACCAGTTGTCATGGAGTGTGGGGGAATCGGGGCCCTGCACCCCTTTTCCTGCAATTCACCAGGACTGTCAGCCAGCCAGTAAAGCAGAAGGTTTATTTAGACGCCAGGAACACAGTTCAAGACACGTCTTGCAGGCCCAGACAACAGGATAGCCCCAGTTAGTCCATTTTGGGGCCCCAGGAGCACCATAGCCCCATTTGGGATGGGGTGTCAGAGCCCTGTCTCTCCTTCCCTTCCTCCCCCAGCCAGCTCCAGACTGCCAAACCCCCTCCAGCCCCTCCTCCTCTCTCAGTTGCTTTCCCCAGGCCAGGAGGTCACCTGATCCCTTTGTCTCCAACACTTTCAGCTGGCACCTTTGCGGAGGAGGGGCCCAGGCCATCAGCGGCTAGCAGACAGAGTGCCAGGCATTTTGGTGAACTGGCCCTTTGCTTTGCTAGATACTTAAGAACTGCCATGGGGACACTGAGGCACCAACACTGTATTCACAGACCAGAGTAAGAACAGTCCCAGTTCGTCACACCACCTGGCTACAGGGAGACTGGGATGTGCTGGGCTAAGGGAAGCGAGGCCTGAGGCCCTGAGAGTTTCCTGTGCTGGGTTCAACTCTCAATAAACCCTCCTGTTTTATGCTGGCTGAGAATCACTCCGGGCTAGAGAACAGGAGGCATCAACCCCTTCAGGGGTGAGAAGGCCCGGGCGGTCCAGAGCGTCTGGACTCCCTGAGGGGCCCACAGCAGAGACAGACGTGCTAAGGCTCAGAGAGGTGGAGCTCCAGGAGGTGGAGGGGCCTGACCCAGAGTGAGAGTGGACCCCAGAGAAGGGCTATCGCACTGAAAGGGGCACTCCCCACAGACCACACGGGGCCATGGGTGGGCATGATCTGTGAGTCCGTGACAGAGGGTACATGAAGGGAGTGTGGAGCAGGAGAGAGGGGACGGGGGATGATCAGATGCGAGTGGGGGGCAGGACGCAGGGGCTGGTCAGATCTGGGGATGTGGGATGCGGGGTGGTTGGACCTGAAGGGGTGGGATGTGGGTTGGAGGGTGGTTGGACCCTGGGGCGGGGCAAGTCACGGCGAAAGGGGGCAAGTCAGACCCAGGCAGGGGGCAGGTCACAGGACTGGGGGGGCAGGAAGTGGGGTGGGGGACACTTGGACACAGATGGGGTGGGGGACGAGGTGGACCAGGGAGTGGCGGGACATGCGGAGGAGGGTGCAGGACCAAGAGTTTGCGGGAAGGTGCTGGGGTGCAGGAGTCTGAGAGGCGCAGTCTGTGAGGTCTCTGCGGGGGGAGGGGATGAGCAGGGGGGTCTGGGAGGCGCTGGCTGGGGGGTCCCTGCAGGGGAGTGTGAGAGGGGGGGGGTCTGAGAGGGGCTGGCTGGGGGTCTTTGCAAGGGGCGGTGATCAGCATAGGGGGGTCTTAGGTCGGGTGTGCTTGATGGCACTGACAGGCCACATGTGGGAAGGATTATGCAACCCGAACCCTTTTGCCACCCCAACACCCCTGGGGTTCAATCTGGGATTGGGTCTTTTCCCAGCACTCTGGGCTGTGATTTGGGCTTTCTTGGTTAAGAGCCCCCCATCTTGGCTTTTGGCCAGGTTTGGGTTTGGGCAGCCGCTCCCCACCTATTGGCCCAGATTCAACACCTCTGCCGTCCCCACCTTACACTTTTCAGCTTTTACCGTCAGTCCTGCCTCCTTGAGGCAGCCCAGCCCCCTCTTCACCTGGGACACCTGTTCCTCCCAGGTCTGGCTAAAGACACACATGTCATTGTATGCCAGGGCCATGTTCTCCATCCCCCTCAGCATGTCTAGAATCTCCCCAGGCCTAGGGATGGCGTAGGCATTGGACACTGTGATGGCTTTACACTTTCGATAGTCCCCAGGAGACAGAGAGACAGGAGACCAGATCATCCTGTCTCCCTTGGGGATCAGCCCCACGGGTGAGGCTGTAGAACTGATAAATGAAATTGTTTTTAATTTATTAATGTAACTTCTGTTCACCATCCACACTACACTTGCCTACACTGTAACTTCTGTTCCATATTGTAATTCAAACCTCATTTTAAAACACTCACTCTATTTTGTAAAAGCTTCCTCCAACCTTCATTTTTGCAAACCCTGCTGTAATCTTATTAGTTTAGTTTAGATGTGTGAATGAGGTATGTATGGATGACGGAACCAACCTCCAGCCCCAGCCTGTCCTAATGAGATAAAGTTCAAATACCAATGGCTGAAGACCTAGACAACAGCCCTAAACAAAGTAAGAAGCATCCACCCTAAAAAGAAGAGGACAACAGAACTACAGAAGGAAAATCAAAGCCAGGTTCAAGGCTGAAAGTCACGCCTGCAATTGATGGGTGATCAGTCCAAACCCAGAGGCAGCGTGACACAGCAAGACCTATAGACTTTGAATCCAAACTAAAAACCTATAAAAAAGAAGGGCGAGATGAGAGACTCTGGGTAACATTCTGCTGCCAACATGGAAGGACATCGGTGCCTGCCCAACAGAGATCCAGCTTGTCCTTGTGCCCGGCTTTCCTAGCCAGTTAGTCACCACAAGCTACGAACCCAAGCTACAAAATCAAGCTATGAACTTAAGCTATCTTCAGGACTGGTAACTATGCAGCAGCTGCAGAACATCTGATGGATGTGTGTGTGTGCCTGTGAATGTGTGTGTGTGTGTATAGGTATTAGGTATAATGTGTGTATAAGAATTAAGATATTAGTTATTAGTCATAAATCAAATTGTTATCATAATAAATGTGGTATCTTTGTCTTGCCCCCTGAAAAGATCCTGTGTAGTTTTGTCTGTACAACAAGGCCAATGGGATGTTGAATGACTGGATGCCATCTAAAGCCAGCATGTCCTTGACCTCTCTCTCCAGGTTCTGGGCTGCTTTCCCAGTGACTCTGAATGGGGAACACCTGATGGGGAGATTGGGTCCCACCTCAGGGAAGAGATCCCCCAGGGAGTCTTCCCCCTTCTCCTCCCAATCCTCCCCTTCCAGGTTCAGGGGTCCCCTCACTCTCCTCCCAACTAGCAGCTCGAAAGGGAAGAACCCTGTGGATTCCTGGGGTATCACCAGCTGCCTCTCGATTCCCCCATTTCTACTTCCCGTTGCGGAGCCCATTCCCAGTACAGGAATCCCTTCTCCCACAGGACTCTGTCCCTGCAGCCTTCCCCAAGGGGGTTTGCACCGCTATGGCCAGCAAGTTCCCTCAGTTTCTCCAAGGAGGGATCCCTCGGCAGATCACCCCAATGGTTGGGAGGGACCTGGGGAGTTGCGGTAAGAGCGGGGGCGGGCCCTGGCTTTCCTCCCCAGCTCTGCGAGGAGACTGGGGAGCGGCCGTTGAAGCAGGGGAGAGGTGCTGGGTTCCGTCCCCGGCTCTGAGATGGGACTGGCCTTTTCTGTGGGGGCGGGGCACTGCCTCCTCTGTCCAGCTCTGCCAGTGGACTGGAGAGCGGCAATTCCTGCAGGGGCGGGGCGCTGCTTTCCCTCCCCGGCTCTGCGAGGGGACTGGGGAGCGGCCGTTCCTGCGGGGGCAGGGCGCTGCCTTCCCTCCCCAGCTCTGCGATGGGACTGGGGAGCGGCCATTCCTGCGGGGGCAGGGCGCTGCGTTCCTTCTCCAGCTCTGCGAGGAGACCAGGGAGCGGCCATTCCTGCGGAGGCGAGGCGCTGGGTTCCCTCCTCAGCTCTGCCAGGAGACTGAGGAGCGGCTGTCCCTGTGGGGGTAGGGCGCTGGGTTCCCTTTCCAGCTCTGCCAGGGGACTGGGGAGTGGCCGATCCAGTGGGGGCGGGGTGCTGGGTTCCCCTTCCAGCTCTGCCCGGGGATTTGAACGTTGTTTTTCCTGTGGGGGCGGGGCGCTGGGTTCCCTTCTCAGCTCTGCCAGGGGACTGGAGAGCGGCTGTCCAAGCGGGGGCAGGGAGCTGCCTTCCCATCCCAGCTCTGCAAGGGGACTGGGAAGAGTCCGTTCCAGCAGTGGTGGGGCTCTGCTTTCCCTCCTCAGCTATGCGAGGGAAAAGGGGAGCAGCCATTCCTGCGGGTGTGAGGTGCTCCCTTCCCTTCCCAACTCTGCAAGGGGACTGGGAAGCGTCCGTTCCAGCCGCAGAGGGGAGCTGCCTTCCCGCCCCAGCTATGCGAGGGGAAAGGGAAATGGCTGTTCCTGCGAGGGCGGGGAGCTGCCTTCCCTCCCCAGCTCTGTGAGGGGACTGAGGAGCTGCCGCTCCTGCGGGGGCGGGGCACGGCCTTCCCTCCGCAGCTCTACAAGGCCACTGGGGATCGGAAGTTCGTGCGGGGGTGGAGCGCATTCTTTTCTCCCCAGCTCTGCCAGGGGTCTGGGAAGCAGCCGTTCCTTCCGGGGGCGGGGCGTTGCCTTCCCTCCCCAGCTCTGCCAGGGGACTGATAAGCAGCCTTTCCTGCAGGGGCGGGGCACTGGGTTACTCTCCCAGCTCTGCGAGGGGACTCTGGTGCTGCCGTTCCTGCGGTTGCGGGGTGCAGGGTTTCCTTCCCAGCTCAGCAACGGGACTGGGGAGCGGCCGTTCCTGCGGGGGCGGGGCACTTTCTTCCCTCCCCAGCTCTGCAGCGGGACTGGGGAGCGACCGCTCCTGCAGGGGTGGGGCACTGGGTTCATTTCCCAGCTCTGCAAGAAAACTGGGGAGCCGCCGTTCCAGCGGGGGCAGGTTGCTGCCTTCCCTCCCCAGTTCTGCCAAGAGACTGGGGAGCGGCTGTTCCTGTGGGCGTGGGGTGATGCCTTCCCTCCCCACATCTGCGAGGGGCCTGTGGGGCTGCCATTCAGCAGGGACGGGGCGCTGCTTTCCCTCCCCAGCTCTGACAGGGGACTGAAGAGCAGCCTTTCCTGCGGGGGGCAGGGCACTGGGTTATCTCCCCAGCTCTGAGAGGGGACTGGGGAGCAGCCGTTTTTGCGGGAGAGGGGCGCTGGGTTCCCTCCCTAACTCTGTGAGGGAACTTGGACATTGTCTTTTCTGCGGGGGCGGGTCGCTGGGTTCCCTCCCCAGCTCTGCAAGGGGACAGGGAAGCGGCCGTTCCTGCGGGGGTGCAGCGCTGCCTTCCGTCCCCAGCTCTGCGAGGGGACTGGGTCGTGGCCGTTTCTGCAGAGGTGGGGCGCTGGGTTCCCTTCCCAGCTCTGCGAGGGTACATGGGAATGGCCATTCCTGCGGGGGTGGGGCGCTGGGTTCCCTTCCCAGCTCTGCGAGGGTACATGGGAATGGCCATTCCTGCGGGGGTGGGGCGCTGGGTTCCCTTCCCAGCTCTGCGAGGGTACATGGGAATGGCCGTTCCTGCAGGGGTGGGGCGCTGGGTTCCCTTCCCAGCTCTGCAAGGGTACATGGGAATGGCCGTTCCTGCAGGGGTGGGGCGCTGGGTTCCCTTCCCAGCTCTGCAAGGGTACATGGGAATGGCCGTTCCTGCAGGGGTGGAGCGCTGGGTTCCCTTCCCAGCTCTGCAAGGGTACATGGGAATGGCCATTCCTGCAGGGGTGGGGCGCTGGGTTCCCTTCCCAGCTCTGCAAGGGTACATGGGAATGGCCGTTCCTGCGGGGGTGGGGTGCTGGGTTCCCTTCCCAGCTCTGCAAGGGTACATGGGAATGGCCGTTCCAGCGGAAGCGGGGCGCTGCCCTCTCTCCTCAGCTCTGTGAGGCCACTGGGGAGCATCCGTTCCTGCAGGGGCGGGGCGCTGTGTTCCCTACCCAGCTCTGCCAGGGGACGGGGGTGTGGCTGTTACTGCGGGGGAGGGGCGCTGCCTTCCTTCTCGAGCTCTGCGAGGGGACTGGGTCCCGGCCGTTCCTGCGGGGGGGGGGGCGCTGCCTTCCCTCCGCAGATCTGCAAGGCCACTGGGGAGCGGATGTTCGTACAGGCGTGGGGCGCTTTCTTCCCTCCCCACCTCTGCCAGGGGACTGGGGAGCGTCCTTTCCTAAGGGGGCGTGGTGCTGTGTTCCCTCCCCAGCTCTGCAATGGGACTGGGGAGTGGCCGTTCCAGCGGGGGTGGGGTGGTGTGTTCCCTCGCCAGCTCTGGGAGGGGACAGGGAAGTGGCCATTCGAGACGGGGAGGAGCGCTGGGTTCCTGACCCAACTCTGGGAGGATACAGGGGAGGGGCACTTCCAGCGGGGGCAGGGCGCGGCCTTCTGTTCCCAGCTCTGGGAGGGGACTGGGGAGTGGTGGTTCCAGCGGGGCGGGGCACTGGCTTCCCTCCTGTCATAAACAGATAGTTAAGGGTTAATGTCTCTTTTACCTGTAAAGGATTAAGAAGCTCAGTGAACCTGGCTGACACCTGACCAGAGGACCAATCTGGGGAGAAGATACTTTCAAATCTTGGTGGAGGGAAGTCTTTGTTGTGCTGTTTGTTTTGTTCTTTGTTCGCTCTTGGGGCTAAGAGGAACCAGACGTGCAACTAGGTTTTCTCCAATCTTTCTGAATCAGTCTTTCATGTTTCAAAGTAGTAAGTATAGCCAGGAAAGGTGGATCAATCTTATGTTTGTTTTCTTTACTTGTAAATGTGTCTTTTGCTGGAAGGATTTTTACCTCTGTTTGCTGTAACTTTGAATCTCAGGCTAAGCGAGGCGGGGAGGTCCCTCTAGGCTATATAAATCTGAATACTCTAAAACATTTTCCATCCTGATTTTACAGAGATAATTTTTACCTTTTCTTTCTTTAATTAAAAGCTTTCTATTTTAAGAACCTGATTGATTTTTTTCCTTGTTTTAAGACCCAAAGGGATTGGGTCTGAACGCACCAGAGATTGGTGAGGGGTAAAGGACGGGGGGGGGAGGTTAATTCCTCTTTGTTATAAAATCCAAGGAGTTTGGATCAGTGTAGCCTCTCAGGGTAACCCAGGGAGGGGAAAGTCTGGGGGGGAAAGAGGAGAGGGAAGGCTAATTTCTCCTTGTGTTCAGATCCAAGGGGGTTGAGTCTTGGATTCCCCAGGGAAGGCTTTGGGGGACCAGGAAGTGTGCCAAACACTATATTTTTGGCTGGTGGCAGTGTACCAAATTTAAGCTGGTAATAAAGATTAAAAGTGATCATGCAGGTCCCCACTTTTTGGATTTTAAATTTCAAAGTGGGGAAAAAATCTTGATACCCGTCCAGAAAGGACCCTGCCTGGGCGGACTCGCTGTGGGAAGCGCACGTAGGGTCAGAGGATGCTGAATGCTCCAAGGAGGTAAAGACTTGTGAGCTTCTTGCCCTAAAAACTTCTGCTCCAAGGGAGAGGAGGCTCCTCAAAGTCCTGACTGGTTTTGTGGGGAGCAGTTCCAGAGCATGGCCCATGGACTCTGTTAGGCCTGAATAAAGATATAGCAGACAAAACCAGGTATGCCAACCTGACTAAAGTCAGGCTAACAGAGGTTTGTGGGTAATCCCTGAGTGGAAAACACTGAGAAGCAGCAGCATGTCTCACAAGCGCTGGGAAAAAGTGAGATAAGAGAGAAGCTGCATTCCTGGCATAGTACCAGATGTGCTGTGTTCGGGCAGCTCCTTCGAAGAACTGATAAGAGTCCTAGTTTCGCAGCCTCCTTGTTTTCACTCCCTGGTTTTGTTCTTTGTTTGTTTTTAACTCCCCTACATTTCTAACTTTAGGCATGCCTGTATACTAAAGGTGTCTAGTTTCTAGTTGTTAGAAGAAGGGGGTGGGTTGCTCCAGTGAATAATTTATGACGCGACGGAACTGTCTATATAGGCTTATACTAAGATGTAAGAGGGGGCTGGTTCTCTCTGGAGACGAGCTGCTCTCTATTGATGCGTGCACTTGTCAATAAAGAGCTTTTGATCGGACCTTGCTGGTGTTGCCTGTCTCTCTCGCGGTCAGACAACGAACTTTGCCGTCGGGGTTAGAGTCCCTGACAACTCCATGACAACTGGTGGCAGTGGCGGGATGTACTGCACCCCGTGAATGGCACTGCTTGCAGTAAGTGACTGGGGAGCAGTAAAACAAAGGAGGGATAATGAGAACCAGGCGTGCTGAAGGCTCAGAGAGGGACGGTTTCAGGGGGCAGTTAACCTCTGGGAGTGTGTGACCAGCGAGAAGGACTGTTGGAGTAGCAAGGTCCCCCTGAGGACTGCAGGCAGCAGTCTCGGGTGGAGGAGCTTGCCGCTCTGCCCTGGGAGAGAGGATATTTGCAGTAGCAGGGTCCCCCTGGGGATGGCAGGAGCAGTCCCAGGGGCGGAGGAGTCTGCAGCTTGACCCTGGCCAAGAGGGGGTGACCACGAGAAGGGCTGCCACACCAGGGGTTCTTCCTGGAAACCATGGGGGAGCCAAGAGCACACAGGCCTGTCAGTCCAGAACCACTTGGGAATGGTGAGGTGATGGCCTATCCCCATCTCCTTGAGAAGGACATTGTGATCCTGTGCACAAAGAGGGTTACGCATGGGGAAGTTCACCAAGGCACAGTTAATCGTGAGTGGGAAGAGAAGGACACGTCTGAGGAGCAGATTCCTGACCCAGATGGGGCTACAAAAGTATCTGGGAGCAGCTGGAGCAGCAACCTGACATCCTCAAAAGTCTGGTCTCCAAACAGATGATGGTTTTCACGATCAGGTTCCCCATCAGGGCATCGAAGACATATGGGATGGGAGCAGAGCCTGAGAGTGCGAGAGGATAGTGAGAGCAAGAGCCTGAGGAAAAGCTGCAGGAGAAGCAGCAGCACCATGGACTGGGGATGGTGGAGCAGAGAGACATAGGGGGCTGCCCAAGGGTCAGTGGGGAAACACGCATAGGGTGGCAAGACCTTGGGACAGAGAGAACTGTGGTGGTGCAGCCGCAGATGCTGAGGGGCTGTGGGACCTGGGTGAAGGTCCCCAGGGTGAAGCCCCCCATCCTGCATATGGCCTGGGTCCCTGTGCAGCCCCGGGAGAGGTCTGGCTGGCTGGTTGTTGGGGTTCTCCAGGATATTGGCTGGGAGGCCCTGTTGGGGGGTGACTGTGTCTCTTTGGGACAGGATCCAGGCCCTGCTCCTGTAACAGCCGAGGGTTTGAATTCAAATCCAGGGAACCAATTGGGTAAGACGGAAATGGTCAGTGAAAATGCAAATGACCTGGCTGGCAGGGAGGAGGGGCTGCTGGGCTCAGGATACCTGCCTACCTGTAACCAGCCCCCTGGGGCTGAGTGGGAGGGAGAGATGCTCCCCGCCCCCCTGCACACCGGAGAGGGGGCTCACGCTGGCTCTGAGGCTGTGACTAAAGCAAGGAGCTCGCTGCCTGCCCCCACTCGAACCGCCATTCCCCAGGCCCCTCCCACAGCTGGGGAGGGAAGCCAGCGCCCTGCCCCTGCTTGTGCGGCCACACCCCATGCCCCTCTCAGAGCTGGGGAGGGAAGGCAACGCCCCAACCCCGCTCGAACCGCTACTCCCCAGGCACCTCCCAGAGTTGGGGAGGGAAGCCAGCGCCCCGCCCCCGCAGGAACCACCAGTCCTCAGGTTCCTCCCTGAGCTGGGGAAGGAAGCTAGCGCCCCTCCCCCGCTTGAACCGCCACTCCCTGCTCTCCTCCCAGAGCTGGGGAGGGAAGCCAGCGCCCCGCCCCCGCAGGAAGGGCCGCTCCCCAGTGGTCTCGCAGAGCTGGGGAGAGAAGGCAGCGCCCTAATCCTGCAGGAAGGGCTGCTCCCCAGGCCCCTGGCAGAGCTGGGGAGAGAAGGCAGCGCCCTAATCCCGCAGGAAGGGCTGCTCCCCAGGCCCCTGGCAGAGCTGGGGAGAGAAGGCAGTGCCCTAATCCCACAGGAACGGCTGCTCCCCAGTCCCCTCGCAGAGCTGAGGATGGAAGGCAGCGCCTCGCCCCCGCAGGAACGGCCACTCCCCAGTTCCCTGGTATAGCTGGGGAGGGAACCCAGTGCCCTGCCCCCGCAGGAACGGCTGCTCCCCAGTCCCCTCGCAGAGCCGGGGAGGGAACCCAGTGCCCCACCCCCACAGGAACGGCCGCTTTACATTCCCCTTGCAGACCTGGAGAGGGAAGGCAGCACCCCTCCCCTGCAGGTTTGCACACAGGCCATGGCCATGGCCAGGAGCGCAGCGCAGAAGCTGCTCCAGTCCTGCAGCCTGCGGGGCAGCGTAGCGGGGCTGGGGGCAGCACGGAGCAGGCAGGGCCCAGGTGGGCGGGGGGTGGAGACACAAGTGGGGTGGACACGCTCCTGTCAGGAGCTGCCTGATTCACCCCTTGCCCGGGAGCTGCAGGAGAGGCCCGGATCATGGCTCGGCTGCAGAGCTCGGAGCCCAGGCTGGGCCCAGGAGTGAGAGGATGGGGGAGCTGGGGGTGTAGCAGAGGTTGGAGCCAAGAATTGGTTGGAGATGGGGTTGTGCCACGTCCGCTTGGCGGCAGGGGAGCCCTCTGGCTTTTTTTTTTTTGCTCCGCCCCCCACATCCCAATATTTCATCTTTGACATCTGGTCACCCTAGCCTGATATGAAGAAGGATGTCTGGACCAAGGGGCCAGGGACTGGCCTTTGCTAGAGAAACCACTGTCAAGTTTTAGCCAATTAGGACAAGTCAGCAAATAAGAACAACTACAGGTATCAGTAACTGCTACAGGTTGCAAATTCCTACATGCAGCAGTTTCTGGCACTACACCTGCACAGCTCTGCTCCCCGGCTCTTCTCGGGCTCCTGATCTCTCCTTAGCTCTGCCCCACTCTCGCCCAGGCAGTTCCAGCTCACATGGAGAATGGGACCCCCTGGCCTGGTGACTCCCTCATTACACTGCCTGGCCTGTCAGTGCGGCTAACTTGGAGCTTTGGCCTCTCCGCACTGCCCTGGGGACTGTCAGTCTCAGGGTCCTGATTTCCCATTGATCCTTCCCCCTTCTATTGGTGCTGGGAACTAGCCAACCACCTACCCACACACACACACTAAGTTTTAGTAAAGGGCCAAGAGCCCCCTTACACAAGCAGCCCCATGAGGGTCACCAATGTGCAGGGAAGGCAGATTAAGCTGCTCCCATGGTGTAATGGGCAGCACTCAGGACTCTGAATCCTGTAAACTGAGTTCAAATCTCAGTGGGACCTTGTCTTGGCTTGTGGTCATAGGCGGCAGGTTATATACATGTGTGGTGCTCGGGCTCCAGGAACATTCAGGGCTGGGGGCCCTGCTCCAGCAATATTTGGAGTTGCGTCTCTTCCCCTGGCCCCTGCCTGGCACCCCCCCCCTCTGCTGTGGTGCGTCCCTGCCTGACAAAAAGCAGCATGTGCCTGTCCCCTGCCTGCTCCTGCTGCTGGAGTAGAGGGATTCTGGGCAGAACTGCTGCCCCAGAGTCCTAGTGCAGGCTGCCCTCAGCCTCTCCAACACCCCCAACCCTGAGCTCCCTCTGAACCCTGATACTCTGCCCCAGTCCTGAGCCCCCTCCTGCATCATGAATCCCTCATCCTCAGCCCTACGCTCCCTCCCAGAGGGTGCACCCCTTCCCACACACTCCTTCCCACCCCCAGAGCCTGCACCTCTCACCCCTTCCTACAACCCTGCCGGAGCCCGCACCCAGCACCCAAACTCCATCCTAAAGCCTGAACCCTGCACCCTAATCCCCAGCCCAGGATCTGCTCCCCAGACCTCCCCCCCAAACCCCCTCCCAGAGCCTTAGACAGGTGGTGGTGGAGTTTGGGGGCGGGTTCTGGGCACCACCAAAATTTCTACAAACTTGCCACCCACCCATGCCTGTGGTAACGCCCCATAGCTCAACTCCCCTGTCTCCAGCTGTGTAAGAGTGAATCTTTCCCCTCCTGCTGGGTGACTCACACCTCCTAGAGCCAGGTCTTTGGCGGGGATGGCCACAATGGGTTAGGGCTCTAGAACTTGCTACCCTGATAGTTGGGATTCTTGCTGCTCCACCTGATGTTCACAAGTTTGGCCCTTGTGCTTCCTACCACACTTTTCCTCTGGCCCACATGGCGCTTGAAGAAAGGAGTGCCAGGGCTGGGATTAATAGTCAGGGCTTGGCAGGAGGGAGGAAGAGTCCCAGCCTGGAGCCCCACACACCTTCCCTCCTCCGGGCACCTAGAGCAGAGGCAGCCCAGCTCTGTCCGCTGGATACCTCAGCAGAGTAGGTGAGTTCATGTAAATACAGTCTGGTTCCAAAGCCTCCTCCCAACCCTGGTCATCAGTAGCTGCCAGGGGAGAGCTTATTCACACCTCGCTTACAAATCATCATTTGAAATTCTAAGGTTGGCCAACACTGCCCAAGCCAATACACCAACATTGTCAGCAAACACAACAGCTGGGTGAGGAAACCCGGCTTTGTCCAGACTTTCCAAACCTATTTTACATTCTCAGGTACAAGTAGTTTTCATACGTTGTATCTGCTTTTAAAGTGTGTGTTAAAGTTTCAATTTCCATTCAAATTTGCAACCAATGACAACATTGGCAGCGCTGCATGTAACTACCTGACCACTGAGGGAGGGGGTGTTGGGGAAAATCAGGAAAGGGGGTGTACAGCCCCCTGATTGGGGGGCGTATAGGGAATGCCCAGTTTCACTGAATTGAGTCTCCTACTGCAACACCTCAGTAGGTTACATCAGAGAGGAGCTGCAGTGCCTAGACAGTGGGATGCCTGTGCCTTTAAGAGCCCAGACCTGGGAATCCCATGCTGAGACGTGCTGCCTGTGAGAGGGGAAATAAAAAAGCCCTCTGCCCCCCCCTTATGTTTGGAAACACTGGAGTCTCAGCCCACCGGGATAACTGTTCCCCCTCGGCCCCTGCCTGTCCCGGGGTTTAACCCTCTGGCAGCGCCTCCCTCTGGGCTTAACTCCGGCTCCTTCCCCCCTCCCTGACTTTGCCTTCAGTCCCTCTCCTAACTCTGCCTCCAGCTGCTTGACCCCCGACCAGTCAATTTCCACCCCCTGCTCAGACCCTGGCCACCCCCTCCTCTGATTTGCCCTCCTTTGCCCCTTTTTAATCCCTGTAAAAAGCAGGGAGTGCTGGGTCCCGTTCTCTGGAGGGAGGGCTGGGCGCCTGGCCCCTGCCTGCTCAGTACTCAAAGTGCCCCATGATCTTGTGGCTGTTTGCTGAGTGCTGCAGGGTCACCCGAAGGGGGAGAGAGACGCGGTTAGGAGGTGATGCAGCCAAGGGTGCCTCACCCAACACTGAGATGCAGCCACCTCTGGGGTGAGTTACACAAGTCAGCAAATGAATATGGAACAAGAAACACATTGAAAGGACCGAGGCAGCTGCAGGAGGTGGAGAAAACCAGAAAAAGCAATATCCCTGGATCCCAGCCCTGCCCCTCCCCCACTCTACCCCCTAATCTCCACTCCCCTCCCACATTTGAGGGGAGAACCAAGGAGTCCTGGTCCCCAGCCTTGCCCACCCCCATATTTTGATATGGCTCCATCCAACAGCTGCCCCCACAATTGCAGGGCAGTGCCATGGGGCACACCGGGGCCTGCCTGTTTGCACAGGATGGGCAATGCCAGTGCTCCAGGATGAGGAGAGACGATGCTAAGGGAGAAGCAGGCAGCAGACAGCTCCCATGACAGAGAAAGAAATGCTAGGGGGTGCTGTGCTGCAAGGAGTGAAGGGGGTTGGCAGGGAATGGGAGGATCTTCCTTCACAGCAGGTGCGTCTGTCTCCCTCCCAATTCCTCCCCAGCCCTACCCCAACCCAGGCAAATCCCGGCCCAGCTACCAGGGTTAAATTTGGCCTGGATTCCCCAGCTGCTGGGGGTGGGGTATGGGGCTGGGAAGCATGAGCCTCTACTCCCCCTTCCCCAGACACAGTTGCATGGGAACTGACCAAAGGAGCCTGCAGCACTGCTGCCTAGAGGAAACTGAGGCACCAGCCACTGACAGACACATCATGGCTCTCCTCATCCTCATCCTCTTTTCCATATACAACCTGGCCAGGGGAGGGGGGTAAACTCAGGGCAGTTGCATAGTTAACCTGTGGAACTCCTTGCAAGAGGATGTTGTGAAGGGCAAGACTATAACAGGGTTCAAAAAAGAACTAGATAAGTTTATGGTGGATAGATCCATCAAGGACTATTAGCCAGGGTGGGCAGGGATGTTGCCTGTAGCCTTTGGGTGCCAGAAGCTGGGAATGGGCAACAGGGGATGGATCACTTGATGATTCCCTGCTCTGTTCATTCCCTCTGGGGCACCTGGCACTGGCCACTGTCAGAAGACAGGAGGATGCTGGGCTAGATGGACTTTGCGTCTGAACCAGTCTGGCCGTTCTTATGTCTCCCTTGCAGCAGCAGTGACCCCCAGTGGGCAGTCAGAGTAATGCACAGAAGGTGTTTTGCTTGGCGCAGCAGTGACACCAAGTGGCCAATCAGGGGAACACACAGAGTATGTTTCCCTTCGAGCAGCAGTGACACCTCGTGGTCATTCAGGGTAATGCACAGAAGGTGTTTCCCTTGATACAGCAGTGACACCCACTGGTCAGGTGGCATAATGCACAGCGTGTGTCTGCCCTCTAGGAGCAGTGACAACCACGGACCAGTCACGGTAATGCACAGAGTGTGTTTCCCACCAACCTGGGTAAGGCACAGAGCATGTTTCCCATGGAGCAGCAGTGACACTCAGTGACCAGCAGGGGTGGCATCAGACTCTTCTCCTTTAGTGGGGGACTGAGGCTACATTCACAGGATAAATTCAAATTAGCTTAAACCGATTTTATAAAACAGATATTATAAAGTCGATTGTGAGCATCCACACTAGGCACATGAATTCGGTGGTGTACGTCCATGGTCCGAGGCTAGAGTCAATTTCTGGAGCGGTGCACTGTGGGTAGCTACTGTAAAATAATGAGGCCAATAACGTC
This sequence comes from Gopherus evgoodei, assembly GCF_007399415.2. Classification (NCBI taxonomy): domain Eukaryota; kingdom Metazoa; phylum Chordata; order Testudines; family Testudinidae; genus Gopherus; species Gopherus evgoodei. The sequence goes on from NC_044342.1 coordinate 6,073,240, forward strand.
GATTTGCGTCCACACTAATCCTAATCCGATATAGTAATATCGATTTTAGCGTTACTCCTCTCGTTTTGTAGGAGTACAGAAATCAATTTAAAGAGCCCTTTAAATTGTGATAAAGAGCAGTGTAGTGTGGACGGGTGCAGCGTTAAATCGATTTAACGCTGTTAAAATCAGTTTAACAGCGTAGTGTAGACCAGGCCTGAGATGGGCTAGACAAAAAAAATTGGGGAGCTTTGCCCCCCATCACCTGGCCTCACCCTTCACGGGGGCCATGCCTCTGTTCCTTCTCAGTTAAAGGCCAGGCTCCTCTCCTCTCCGCCCGGCTAGGGTTTACAGCAATACAAACTTTATTAAAATAAAATAGTAAACAGGGTTTACTTAAAATATTCTAAATCTGTCCAAATTTTAGTACTGAATCCAAAGTTCTCTTAAAGATCCCATCAGTAACCAAAACCTAAATGAAAAATTGAAACCAAAAACAAGGCTTAATTTAAAACCCAAACATTAAGAAAAACTTTGTTTGTAAAAATAAAAACTAACAAATGCTGTAAATTAATAATTTCAACATTTTATCAAAAAAGTGTGCTACAGCAGAATGATAAAATAACTTCAAATAAATAAGCATGACCTCTAAAACCTCTTATAAAGGAACTGAATCCTTGAATACTGGTCAAATCGTAATAAAATATGCAGAACTATGTCAAAACTGGTGTTGCAAGTCAGCCATTTGAATCCAGCAAATGTCAATTAAAAGCTCCATTCCAACTAAAAAAAACAAAACAACCCAATAAACCAAAATGGTCACAGCCTGAAACAAACCTACACAGAAGCAAAATTAAACCTGTACCAACACTGGAACAAATCATATAAATTTCTAATTCTAACTTCTTGTTTCTCCCAGGAGGAAGGTGTTTTGCACCCCAGTAATCAGGCTGTCACTGCAGCTTTCCTTTCACTAAATAAGATTTGTGCCAAATATAAATTGCCCTCCAATTTCTCTAAGAGAAATTGAAATTGTATCTTTGCACTAATATCCCAAGTGTGCAAGTCCATCCCCTCAGAGCAGCCCCACACCCTCAGGCCAGGGGAGAATCCCAACTGGTTTGTGCATTTGTAACCCTGGGGCCTGAAGCTGATGAGAGAAAGGGAAATGAGCCATCTTGGAGCCTTCCGATACCACCTGTGGGTAGCACAGGGATTTGACTGAGTGACATCCTGGCTAATTTTCACCTTGTTCTGTGCCAGCAGGCTCCGCTGGAGAGCTCGGGAGTGACTTGACCATGGCACCACCCTATTTACATATTAAAAGCTGGCATTTTGGGGCCAATGGGGTAAAATGTGAGTACTTTTGGGGTTGGGACCCACATGAGAAGGGATGTGGACAAACTGGAGAGAGTCCAGAAGAGGGCAATAAAAATGATTAGGAGACTGAGACCCATGACTTACGAGAACCTACAGGCCATATCCTGTATGTTAAGCTAAGGCAAAGTTAGCATATCTATATTGTGACCTTTTACTCAGAGAGGAAAATCGACGTTTCTCATGTTACTTAAATAGATAAGTACCCATGCCTGTCCAAGACCTTTACCTAGACCAATCGACAATGGAGAATGGCATAGGGTTTTATTCAGTGTTGTACCCACAGATTTAACAGGTACACTACAAGGTAACTTATGTGCATATGTACATGTCATCAACAAGCACAAACATACTAGCCTATGAAGTAAATGTACCCTAATGTTTTGTGGGTGAGGAATGAAATTTGGGCATAGGAGGAAGGATTTCTGGCCCTTGTGCCCTATAAAAGAGGTAAGCCACCTCGCTAGAGCACTTTGCTCTATCATTGTGACTTACTTCCTCCACTCTCTCTCTATGTACTAGCAGTAGGCTGTACTTGTTCTTAAACTTTAAGTTTCAAGGGAACTAGGCTAAGTTCGGTTTCCCTACGTTTTTAGTCTTTGTTTATTAGGTTTTGATTTTAAGTTTAACATATTCAAGTAAACCCTAAGTAACACTAGCTTTTTCTAAGCACTGCATCTTTCACTTAAGAATTGAGAAACCTGAACTGCAAGGCTGGTCCTGTGTCTCTTACCACCAGGTTATCAAGGAAGGCTGTGAGTATATTAACCAAAACTTTGTTGCATATAATGCCATATGTATCTTTTGAATAGCAGTAATGCAAATGTAACTTTGTAACTCAATTAAATTAAATAACATGTAAGCTAATCAATTAAATTTTCATCAAATTATCCAAATTAATATTATTAGTACACCCTACATCAGGCTACATGGGACAGAGAGTTGGAGTGCAGAGGGATGAAGGCACTGGCTCTGGGGGTGCAGACTCTGGGGTGGGGTTAGAATGAGACATTCAGAGTGCAGTAGAGGACTCAGGGTTAGGATAGAGAATTGGGCTGTGAATGCTCTGGAATGAGGCCAGGAAAGAGAAAACTGAGATGCAAGAGAGAAATCAAGCTAGAGCAAAAAGCAGAGAAGAAGTGTGCGATTTGAGCTGCAGAGGGAAGAAAAAACCTCTGCCTGTCCCCTCTCACCAAAGCATCTAAGAACCAGATGAGAGACATCTCTCCCCCACTGCAACAACAATTCCAGTTGACCTGGACTGAGGAAGGAAATCTTCTCCTTTGCAGCACTAGCAGACCTGGACTGAGTCATGAACACCTCCCCACCTCCACTCTGGTGTTCCTGGCCTGGGACATGGGAGGGGCTCCTCTCTTCTCCATTTGGGACATGGTCGGATGAGAGAAGTGACAGGGCTTTACGGGAAATAATTATTTGCCTGATTCATGTGCCAGTCCTAGTCCTTGTTAACCCAAACAAGTGGTTTATCCTGCATGCTGATGCCAGTTTGGAGGGTCTGGGAGCAGTCCCGTACCAGGAAGTGGAAGGAAATGTAAATCTGTAGGCTTTGCCAGCTGAGGACTGTCTGATAGCGAAACTCGCTATCCCATCCACCAGCAGCAGTTCTTGGTCTTGAAATGGGCCATCACTGAGAAATTTCGAGACTACTTGTGTGGTGCTCAGTTTCAGGTGTGGACAGAGAACAATCCACTGACTTATGTGTTAACAAGGGCTAAGCTGGATGCTACAAGGCAGAGATGGGTGGCTACTTTTGCTAGCCATAACTTCGCATTCAATACCAATGAGTTGGTATAATAGGGAATGTGATTTATCACGACCACCAATTCTTGGCTGGGGGGAGGATGTAAGCAGGGTCGCTATGAACCCTACCCTACCATCTGTTGGTGATCTGTTGTAAAGGCCTTTTGAGGCTGATGTCATTTGCATGGTTCCACCCACCCTGGATTGCATGATGGGGGTGCCTGTCCAAAGGGTCATTTCGGCTGCTGTGGGATCCCCAGTCTCTTTCTTATTAGGGCAGGGGTAATAAAGTGCAGTTATTCCAGTAATATGAATCAAAGACAGTAGAACGGAACTTAGCAGTTCATGATTTCCGGACTCACCCGAACCTACATATAAACTCATTAGGCAAGGGACATGGGTTCCAAAGCATAGTGAAATAAGAGAGAATTGAAAAGGAATATTTGTGTTTAGTACAATGGATTGTTTGTAAAATCTCTAAATACACATTTTATGTTCTTTGTATCTCTCTAGTTAAAAAACAGAGTTTTTTATATTATTAATATGTACTTGGTTCTATGCCACAGATGTCAAGTCTTTAATAACTAAATGCAATTTTTAGACATACATAAGCTGTTGAGTTTTGATCTCATTTCCACACTGTGAGTTGTAAACAACTCCATAGTTGGGGAAAATGTTCTTTACCACTCAGGACAGCAAGAAAATTTTGCAGACTGGACTGTGGGAAGTCAGCTGTGGGACACGAAATACCTCTGCAATCAGATTCTTAGTCACAGGTCAGCGGGTGGGTTTATGTAAATTCTGGACTCTGGGGTCAGAGCTGGGGGAGGGACCCCACAACTTTTGTGGCACATGCATCACCTCTGCAATCAACCTTTGCTACGTCACTCCATAACATCACACACAGAGCAGCCTTTAACCTCTCAGAACCAAAACTTATCCTGAAAGTATCAGAGGGGTAGCCGTGTTAGTCTGTATCTGTAAAAGTAGCAAAGAATCCTGTGGCACCTTATAGACTAACAGATGTTTTGGAGCATGAGCTTTTGTGGGTGAATACCCACTTCGTCAGATGCATGTAGTGGAAATTTCCAGGGGCAGGTATATATAGGCAGGCAAGCTAGAGATAATGAAGTTAGTTCAATCAGGGAGGATGAAGCCCTGCTCTAGCAGTTGAGGTGTGAAAACCAAGGGAGGAGAAACTGGTTTTGTAGTTGGCAAGCCATTCACAGTCTTTGTTCAATCCTGAGCTGATGGTGTCAAATTTGCAGATGAACTGAAGCTCAGCAGTTTCTCTTTGAAGTCTGGTCCTGAAGTTTTTTTGCTGCAGGATGGCCACCTTAAGGTCTGCTATAGTGTGGCCAGGGAGGTTGAAGTGTTCTCCTACAGGTTTTTGTATATTGCCATTCCTAATATCTGATTTGTGTCCGTTTATCTTTTTCCGTAGCGACCCTCCAGTTTGGCCGATGTACATAGCAGAGGGGCATTGCTGGCATATGATGGCGTATATTACATTGGTGGACGTGCAGGTGAATGAATCGGTGATGGTGTGGCTGATCTGGTTAGGTCCTGTGATGGTGTCGCTGGTGTAGATATGTGGGCAGAGTTGGCATCGAGGTTTGTTGCATGGATAGGTTCTTGAGCTAGAGTTACTATGGTGCGGTGTGCAGTTACTGGTGAGAATATGTTTCAGGTTGGCAGGTTGCCTGTGGGCGAGGACCGTCCTGACACGCAAGTCCCTGATGATGCGTTGGATAGGTTTTAGCTGGGGACTGTATGTGATGGCTAGTGGAGACCTGTTGGTTTCTTTCTTGGGTTTGTCTTGCAGTAGGAGGCTTCTGGGTACACGTCTGGCTCTGTTGATCTGTTTTCTTATTTCCTCGTGCGGGTATTGTAGTTTTGAGAATGCTTCGTGGAGATTTTGTAGGTGTTGGTCTCTGTCTCAGGGGTTAGAGCAGATGCGGTTGTACCTCAGTGCTTGGCTGTAGACAATGGATCGTGTGATGTGTCCGGGATGGAAGCTGGAGGCCTGAAGGTAGGCATAGCGGTCGGTAGGTTTTCGGTATAGGGTGGTAGTAATGTGACCATCACTTATTTGCACCGTGGTGTCTAGGAAGTGGACCTCCTGTGTAGATTGGTCCAGGCCGAGGCTGATGGTGGGGTGGAAGCTGTTGAAATCGTGGTGGAATTTATCCAGAGACTCCTTCCCATGGGTCCAGATGATGAAGATGTCATCAATGTAGCGTAGGTAGAGAAGGGGGCGTGAGTGGACGAGAGCTGAGGAAGCGTTGTTCCAGGTCGGCCATAAAAATATTGGCATATTGTGGGGCCATGCGGGTGCCCGTAGCGGTGCCACTGATCTGGAGATATATATTGTCATCAAAGTTGAAATACTTGTATGTGAGGATAAAGGCACAGAGCTCAGCAGCCAATTGTGCTGCGCCATCATCAGGGATTCTGTTCCTGACAGCTTGTATTTCATCTGTGTGTGGGACGATCGTTTAGAGAGCCTCTACATCCATGGTGGCTAGGAGGGTGTTTTCTGGAAGGTCACCAATGCATTGTAGTTTCCTCAAGAAATCAGTGGTGTCACGGAGATAGCTGGGAGTGCTGGTGGCATTGGGTCTGAGTAGAGAGTCCACATATCCAGACAGTCCTTCAGTGAGAGTGCCAATGCCCGAGATGATGAGGCATCCAGGATTTCCGGGTTTGTGGATCTTGGGTAGTAGATAGAATAACCCTGGTCGGGGCTCTAAGGGTATGTTGATTTGTTCCGGTGTTAGCGTAGGGAGTGTCCTGGGTAGATTTTGCAGTTTCTTAGTGTATTCCTGAGTGGGATCTGAGGGAAGTGGCCTGTAGAATTTGGTGTTGGAGAGTTGTCTGGCAACCTCCTTTTGGTAGTCAGACCTGTTCATCATGACAACAGCACCTCCTTTATCAGCCTCTTTGATGTCTGGGTGGTTTCTGAGGCTGTGGATGGCATTGCATTCTGCACGACTTACGTTATGAGGGAAGCAATGTTGTTTTCCCACAATTTCTGCCTGTGCACGTCAGTGGAAGCATTCAATGTATAGGTCCAGACTGTCATTTCGACCCTCAGGAGGAGTCCATGTGGAGTTCTTCTTCTTGTGCTGTTGGTGGGAGGGTATCTGTGTATCAGTGCGCTGTTCAGTGTTGTCCTGAAAGTATTCTTTGAATCAGAGACGGCGAAAGTAGGCTTCCAGATTGCTGCAGAACTGTGTCATGTTGGTAGAGGTGGCAGGGCAGAAAGAGAGTCTCCGAGATAGGACAGGCTTTTCTTCTGGGCTGAGTGTGTAGTTGGATAGATTGACGATATTGCTGGGTGGGTTGGGGTTACCACGGTTGTGGCCCCATGGGGCAGGTAGGAGTTTAGACAGCTTACAGTCGAGATGAGAGTGGGATACACAGAGGGCCCTGCCCCAATGGCTGATGTACATACAGGGCCCTGCCTCACCTACCCACCAGCGCTCACGGGCGCAATGGCAGTAGTGGGGTCACATAGGCAACTGCCCTCAGTTGCCACCAGGGGTCACTGCAGCAATGCTACGGGGGATACATGCCAGGCATTGCTGCCCCTCGCCACCAGGAGTCACTGCTCCTGCAAGAAGGCACCTACAGGACACTCCCGTGCCTGGCCAGCAGGGGTCACTATCACTGGGGAGGGGCTATGGGGAAGCAGAGAAAGAGCAACTAACTGCAGTGGGGAAAATCATAATCTCCCGGGGAGAAAGAACAGACTCTGCTAGGACATCGCACCAACTCCGGCCAGGCTGGATACCTGCAATTCCGGGCTGGAGCAGCTCCAGCTAGAGGCTGGGCGGAGGCAGATGACCTCAGTTTCTGTGCTGAGCAGGCTGCTTTGGCAGCGAGGAGGGACAGGGAACCCCCCGGCCAGGGTCTTGCTGCCCAAGGAGGGGGAGACCTGCGGCACTCTTTGGAGTAGCTGGTTCAGCAGCCATGAGCCACATGCTTCTCCCTGCCTGAGCTCTCCAGCAGCACATTACGCACAGGTGTGCGCTGGATGTAGGCACCAGTGTAACAACAGGGCCAGACTCTGCTGAATACTGCCTGCGAGAAACAGGGACAGAGTCAGACGGGCAGATGGGGGCAGGAGATGACAGAGCCAGTGGCCAAGAGCTGAACCCATCACAAGTCCAGCCTGTGACATCACCATCCGTCCCTGCAGCTCTCCATCTGTCCTGCTGTCCGTCCAACCCTCAACCCCTCATCTGTCCCCAATGTATGTCACACACACCCCTTCACCCATCTGCCTCACACACTCATCTATTTCCTCATGCATCCTGCTGTCCCTCTGACTGTTCCTGCAGTGCCCAGCACAAGGAGGCATAATGACCCTGAGAAAGACTTTTGGGTGATGCAGTAATGGAGCTAGCTGGTGATAAGGGGCATCTCTAATCCCAGCCCCACTTCTCCTCTGCCCAAAGCCATGAACGCGAGCCCACCCTTCTCAGTCTCAGACCTCATAGCCCCAAAGACATTACTGGCCACTCACGCTGTGACCCAGTTACAGCAATGAGGTCTCCCTGAAGATAGGGGGTGGGAGGAGCAACCCCCTTATCCTGGCAGGCAGGACACATCCTTCCCAGTATGGCAGAGACCCTGCCCGTGGGCAGATAGACCCAGCTGAGTCCATAGGAGATTGGGGGAGGGGGAGCAGAGAAAGAGAATGCAGGCAACTGAACATGACAGGTGTCCATGAAAGGAGAGAGAGTTTGAGTGAAAGTTGGCCAACACAGAGAGAGAAACCTAGGAGGAAGAAAGAAATTCAGAACAGGGAGTCACCCTCATGGATCCAACTTTCTGCTAGGGAGCACACACCACTCCTCGCAAGAGAGATGATCAGCCCTCGCAAATGGCAACATCATCTCCCTTGAAGCCACAGATAGTCCGGAAGCCCACACCCAGGTAACGGGAAGTCCCTGCCTGGAGCCACAACGGCTGTGACCAGAGCCCTTCCCAAACCAGATACACATCTCACCGACAGAGACGGTTACTCTTGTCCCAGTTGGGCAGCTCTTGCCTGGCATCAACAGGATTCACGCTGTCACTGCTCTCGATCACTTTCCATCTCACCTCAGGGCTGGACTCCGTCCCCACGACTTCTTTTCCCTTGCTATGAAACACAACACAAGAGGAAAAGAAAAAGCAATGGTGGTGAGGCTCCTCTTCTCACTACTCCCACACACCAGGGCTTCAGCTTCAACCCTCCTCCCATTCTGCCATCACAGCTACAATTAGAAATCTGAGCCCGGGGCTCACACCTGTTTGTCTCCCCAATCCTTGGCGCTGTCCAGCATGTCTCCCTCCACAGAAGTCACCTGGCCTCATCTTAGACTCCATCTTCATATTGCTCTTCTCCTTCCCAGAGCTCCTGCTTGGCTCCTTGGACCTGTCTGTCTCAGCTCTGCAGGCAGAGGGGAAGGGACATGATGGGAACACACACGCCCCATTCCAGACACCACACAGCATCCACAGGGCTACTAAAACACCTCATCTTCGGCCAAAACCACACCTCACCCCGAGGGAGCAAAAAGCCTTTGTGAGCACAGCACACACAAGACAGGAAAAGATTAACACCCACACCCAGCCCAGCCAAAGTGGGAGCTTCCTCACCTTCCTGGCCACAGGTCCATGGGGCTCATGGATGGAGAGAAGTTTGCTGGGCTGTGGAGTTCCCTGAAGAACTAGCACAGCATGTGAATGAGTGACTGGGATGTATGTGGGGGCCTGACTGTGGGTTGGGGTGTCCAGGAGGACCCCAGGGAAGGGAATAGGGAGATTAGGGATAGAGGAGGGTGGGGTTACCAAGGTGCATTGTGGGAATGTGGGATTTAGAGAGCCCAGAGTGGATGGGTGTCGGTGGGTTGGATGACCCCACAGTGGTTGAAAAGGGGAATCTGGCAGGTTTGGGTGTAGCAGAGATTGAAGATGAGGAACCTCACACCGAGGGGATGGACTGGGGGAGTGGGGGGATGGGAAAGTGGGTTCCAGCAATGAGAAATGGGTTGGAGGCAGTTAGGGGAGGGGCGCTGAGGACGGGGCTGGGGGGGAGGAGGAGGAAGGGGGTGTGGGGTGCTGAGAACGGGAAGGAGGATGTCAGGGGTGGGGCGAGAGGAGGAGGTCAGTGTTGGGGTGCTGAGGACGGAGGGGGAGGAGGAGGTCGGGGGCGAAGGGAGAGGCCAGGTAGAGTGTACACGATAGGGGAGGGGGGGCTGAGGGATCCCCACAGATGGGGGTGGGGCGGGCGAGAGGGTCACAACAGGTGGGGGGACACTGGGGGGCAGGTTGGGGGGCTTGAAGGGGCTGCTGGGGCCCTACAGAAGGAGAGGAGGGGGTGGTGCTGGCAGGAGAGTGACAGCGGATGGGGGGGACACTGGGGGGCAGGCTGGGGGAGGTTGAAGGCCCCGCAGCCCCAGGCTGCCGCTTGTGGGGCTGCTCCCAGGCAGTTTACCGCCCCCCCCCCCGCTGCCCTCCAGGCCCAACTGGGCGGGGTGAAGCCCTTTCACTCCGCTCTGCCTCTGCCCTGTGCCCCCCGCAGCCCGGCTCCCACGGGCCCGGGGCTGCTCCCTGGGCAGGGACGTGGCAGGGGCTGGGCCTGGCGCCGGGAACTGGGTGTCTGAGCCCCTGGTCCTCCCGTGTGGAGCCGCCTCTCCCCGTCCCGCCGCTGTTCTCCTCGGCCCGGCCCCGCCCGCCGGCTGCCCCCGTGGCGCTGGGGGGGGGGGAAGCGAAGCCTCGGGGCAGGAACCAGGACCTCCCCCCAGGGCTGGCGTTAGACCGATCCCCCAACCCCGGCCCCGCGCGGTGCGAATCTCTGCCCTGGCTGGAGGCGCCTGTTTAATGTTGGCTCAGCGGGCGGCGCTCCGGGTCTGCGGCGGGTCCTGCGCTGGCTCTGGGTCTGCGGCAGCAGGTCCCTCAGCGCCGCCGGAGATCGGGAGCGAGCGCAGGACCCGCCGCAGACTGGGAGCGCCGCCCGCTGAGCACCGCCCCGCAGGGTTTGTACCGGGGGGTTTGTTCGGTCTTCCCTGCCGGGGCCCCAGCGAGACTGTTCGAATTGGGCCCCCCCTCCCTAAAGCCGGCCAGGCTCGCCCCGCCCACGGAGTCTGTCCCGCGCTCTCTCCGCCAATCAGGGAGCGGGCAGGGGCGCGGCGAACTGAGAGCTACGGCCCCTCCTCCGACAGAGGCCGCGTGTGAGAGGGAGAACTACGCTTCCCAGTGTGCTCCGGGAGGGGGCGCGTTGCCATAGCAACCGTCCGTCACTTCCGCTCTAAGACGAGCCAGGAACTACAACTCCCAGCCTGCCCCGTGGCGCTTCCGTCCTCTCGAGGGCGGGTCCCTGGGTCAACCTCACACCTCCCCCCCACAACTCCGCATCCCCGACCCCTCCCGTGCAGTGTATGAAACGGCTCCGCGTGGGAACGTGCCGCGGCGCTTCGCCCCTTTCACCCCCCCGCACAAAGCAGCTGATCGGGGCGGGGGCGGGAGCGCGCTGGGGGCGAAGGCCGAGGACCGGGGGGACTGGGGCTTTAACCCCCGGTCGGTGTGAGCTGATTTCTGGGTGTGTCCGATGAGCCTTGGAGGCACGCTCTTTCGCTTTTCTGTGTCTGAATACGTGTAAAGGGAAGTAACATTTGGGGTAGAGGACACTCCCCTGACCCCAAGGTGATAACCAGAGTGGCCCCTTTCATTGTTTCCACTGGCTTCCTCCTTGCTTAGTTCCAATAACATAGCTGCCTATGCACCTGTCACTGGTCCAGGGATGGTTGCAAATCGGGAGGGATGGAGTCTGTGGTCAAAAACACTCAGGATCTGCTTCTTCCTGGCTAATGGGCCAAATTGACGTATTGGGTGATCGAGGCACGCTCTTTCGCTTTTCTGTGTCTGAATACGTGTAAAGGGAAGTAACGTTTGGGGTAGAGGACACTCCCCTGACCCCAAGGTGATAACCAGAGTGGCCTCTTTCATTGTTTCCACTGGCTTCCTCCTTGCTTAGTTCCAATGACATGGCTGCCTATGCACCTGTCACTGGTCCGGGGATGGTTGCAAATCGGGAGGGATGGAGTTTGTGGTCGAAAACACTCAGGATCTGCTTCCTCCTGTCTAATGTGCCAAATTGACCTATTGGGTGATCGAGGCATGCTCTTTCACTTTTTTGTGTGTGAATACGTGTAAAGAGAAGTAAGTTTTGGGGGTAGAGGGCACACCCCTGACCCCACGGTGATAACCAGAGTGGCCCCTTTCTTTTTTTCCACTGGCTTCCTCATGGTTTAGTTCCAGTGACATGGCTGCCTATGCACCTGTCACTGGTCCGGGGATGGTTGCAAATCGGGAGGGATGGAGTCTGTGGTCGAAAACACTCAGGATCTGCTTCTTCCTGGCTAATGGGCCAAATTGACCTATTGGGTGATCGAGGCACGCTCTTTCGCTTTCTTGTGTATGAATACATGAAAAGGGAGGTTAGGTTTCGGGTATGGGTCACTCCTATGATGACACCACTTTCATTTTTTAAAATTACTTTTAAAATTTTATAGTTTGCATTATATATATGGGCAGAAATACAGAGAATAATTTATTTAACATCAAGAACATTTATTATAATCTGATGTATACATAGAAATATATTTCTTTGGGTTGCATTATGTTTTGAACAAGAGGCAGTTAAACAATGGGTTTTCTTTGTTGCCTTTTTCTTTTTGTTAATGAAGTGAACTATGCACATGTCTTGCAGTTATACTCTTTCTTCTCATATGTCAGGTTTTCTTGATTGATTCCTTCTGTAATGCATGGTATGTGTGCCCACCTCTTGCAAGAATCACACTGGACCTTTGATAAGTAAGAATTAAGAAATTAAATCACATAAGTTATGTTATACATACTTTGCATTGACTCATCCTATTCCTTCAACATGTGAACATTACCTAATATATAACTATCGGCATGAATAAAATGTGTAATGTTGTGGAATTTTTACAAGGATCATGATCCTTACGCAGTTTATGGCATATATTTCTCATGTAATTCTATGTTTCTTACCATCGTGCAATCCTCACTTTCTTTTTCACAGTCGATAAGGTTGCTGTATATGCAGTAGTCCTCCACGCTTTCTTAAAAATAAATATAGCATTACGAAATGATGAATACGTTACGACCAACACTGAAAATGCTAATCTTGATGTATTAATTGTCAATATTGTAATCCAGTCAATGGTTTGAACACACATATCTCTTCCTTTTTTGGGAATATTTTTTTCCAATTTTAAGTTTACTGCACCTGTATCTAAAAATTCAAGTTTCATTTAACTGGTCGATCAATAGTAATCATTCACCCCATTCAAATTTTTGTGTACTTAAAGATATTATTGATTCATAGTCACCATTTCAGAACCAAACCTGTGAGATATCCCACTTTAGGGTTATTAAGATAACTGTCTGTTATGTGACAAAATTCCACTCTTCATGTTATCCTCACATGTGCCTAATGAGTCCACAATACATGGTAGAAAGTAATTACCTGACTCCTTCATTAGAAGAATTGCTATATGTCTTCTAAACGCAGTATTAGCCTTCTGTGTTGTTTCCACCGTACTGATGTCTTTGTGCTGCAAATATGTTTCTGCAAACTAACAACACTGATATTTAAAATAAACCTCATACTTACCATAGGTGAAAGTGGGCTGGTCCAGTGTACCGGTAAGAATTGGCCACTGGTTCCAGACCATACATGGCTGACGTTACACTTCTGATGTGGCAGTGCTTTATGATTTAACAGCACTGCTCCCTTTATCCCCTCCCCCCCCACATCTGCGGCCCTGCCATAAGGTCTGGCAATGCTGTTAAATGCTCCTGGCAGGGCTGCCTACTGTGGAGGACCAAAAGGGGCTCTGGGTTACAGTGATTTACAAGGGCCTGGTGCTCCTGGCCACTGCAACAGCAGCTGTCAGGAAGGGCTGGATGGTAGAATCTGATCCGCCAGCACCGCACCTGCCACTGGAGAACCCATCCCTTCTTGTGGCCACAAGCCCACCCCCATACACCTTGGCAAGGACACCAGTGCAGTGCCCACTGGTAATCTCTGGCATTTACTTTCAACACGGATAATTAAACATATATAACCAATAATAATGCCAATTTGGTATTCAATACCTTTAAGATGAGTGGTCCACAGTTGTGGCCATCACTTTGTCTGGGATGCTACATAATTTTACTGTTCCAATCAGATGAGGATTTACTAGTTAATCGTTTGATGAAGTTTCTGAAATTTTTACAGAGTACATTAGCAGACTGCATAAATGCGCTTTGCTTTCCGTTTTTTCCCACTCTGTTTTCTGCACATAGATAAAAATCCATTCTCTCGCTTTTTACTTAGTCATTGAAATGACTTATTGCTCACATATAGACACACTTGTTTTCATATTATTGTCTCACACTTACACAGTGTGTCACCTGAGTTGCTGTGCCCCATGTTGATAATAACACATTCTCAATCATGCAACATGCTACTGTTTTGTGTGTGTCCACATTCTGTGAAGTCGTTCCCCAGAGTCACATCACACAAGTTCACTCAAAGTCCATTATTAAGTACATTCAGTACAAGTATATGCTGTTTCAATGTTTATTTGTAGCTAATAGGAAGACATTATTCTCATTATTGTAACATTCCCTTTAAAAACAATTTCAATGGAATAGTTAGTGTCCACTGTGAAAGTAAGTATCTAATAAATCACCTCCAATTCCTCAGGCATGTTCTTTCATATCTGATCTCATCACACAATGGGTCAATTATTAACAATTCCTTTTTTTTCATCAAGGCTATCTGTAAGTTTAAATATATTCATAAAATGTATTGGTAATGTGATTATCTCAAAAAATTTATATATATTCAAAAAATATATCAACAATCAGTATGCAATTAACATATAATCACTTGTAATGTAACAGAAACACACAACATATAATCATATTGTGAAATCAATCAACTCTTTACAGAATGTATTCTTCCATGTTACATGAACAATGTAAATTGACAGTATCAATGTATTTTTAACAATCACATTCCACTTTCCTTAGCATGCACTGCACTCCCAGAAAACCCGCAGCATGGCAAAGTATATCACCAGTACCATATTTGTGTTACAAATCTCTTATTTATTGCCACATTTATTGCCCATAATCCAGAAGCACAATACAAAACATCTTACCGCAAGAACCCAATGACCTGGTGTGTGGTAAGGAAGCAATAATATATCATTTTGAAGTAATTCACTCTGTATTTATTTAAAAGAAATTAGAAATGTAATTATAGTTTACAGTGAGGCAAACCATGAAATATACATTATACTGTATTTCCCAGATTCATTACATGTATTACTACTGGACTACTCCCCCACATCAAACATATCGTAGTTTTTGCTGTTTCACACTGTGTTTAACTCAGTGACTGAAATTGGTTTTTTTCATTTTATGTATGAAAGTATGTTAACATTTACCTTCACTTTCACTTGTGTAGCTCTGCCTGAGAGAATGACAGTGGAAACTACTGATGAGATGGCTTGTACCTGTTGACAGTCAACAAAGCTATTAATGCATTAATAATTGTGGCACGTCAAGAACATAATGAATTTAATATAGACAGACATGAAACGGATCCTTAGTGTTACAAATCAGAAACGTATATGTAAGATAGTCCTATAAAAACAAATGATTTGTAATCAATATGCTCTGAATTACTTCCTTTAAAAAGTGACTAAGCTGTTCACATACTTGTGTTCAATTAATGGACCCACTGAACTGTACAGCAGAACTAATGTGGCCCTCTATTGTATGTCCGATATGCATCTCCAAATACATTTTAGTAAATGTTTCGTAGCAGTATATACACAGAAATGTTGAAATTTCAGGTGTCTGTCGATATTTCAAGGGCATTTGGACTTAAATATGTTGTGCCACATATTCCCGTGATTGTTTACTTAGTGCATCAGTGTATTGTGTCATGTATCACAGTAACTAGCCTACCTTTCCATCTGCTTTCTCAACTACACAGCTCAAAAATGCATCAATAACCTACAACACATGATGGAAGAAAAGCACAATTACAATGGTATTTGAGTAATCAATCACATCAACAAATACATGTTTAGTGGTACTTAAATGTACCTCATCACTTATCCAGCTTCTTGGTTTCAGGCAATGAAATGAAGAGCCATACAATTTTATGTTTCTCACTTTCGCCTCCAGTCTCTCTGTGTGTTTGCTGGTCATTACCAATTTTACTAGGAAAAAAATATTAACACGTATTACATGCATGGTAATACAGTTTCCTTTTTCTCTGCTTTAATACTGTCAATGCCGCCACTTTGTACATGAAAACCTTTAATATAGTTCAAGTTATAAAGTATGTTAATCTGTTTAAGAAAAGAGCGGTAACCAATTACCTTTCAGAAGCCATTGCTTGTCTTCCAATTCCTCTGTAAGCATGTCATCAAAACTGTCATCAGCATCACTTGTATCATTGTTTGACACATCTTGCCCTATATATTCCTCTTTTTCTATTGCTGTGACCTCTATGTTTTCCACTTTGCTGTCATGAGATACAGTGCCATCCACTTCTCTAATCTCTTCCGTGGGTGTTTCTGGTTCAGCGTCACCAACTCCAATTTCAGTGCCAGTTTTTCCCTCTGATGTGCTTTCAGCAGCTAATGTTGTTGGCTCTTTTACTGGTTTTAAGTGTGCAATACTGTACATGGTTCCTAACTGTTTCCCTGAGATGGTTTGTAATTTCACTCTCTTACCTTCAACTCTCATAATTTTGTATGGTCCATGATATTTAGATTCTAATACTCCTTCTTTTCTTGTTCTCTGTCTAGTATTCAGTAATAGTACAGAGTCCCCAACTTCAAATGTTATTTCCCCATATTTAGAAGTCTTTTTAGCATAATGTCTTTGTTGTTTTTCTTGTGCTTTAGCAATGTTACTTAGTGGCAGCGCAATGTCAGCGTCATGTCTCGATTTCATATTCATGCTGTTCTCTTTGAAGAAATCTTCCACTAACATATTCAGATCTGGGATCTTTGTAAACAAATGGAGAAGTAGTTGTATTTGTAAAATGAAGGCACACAGAATGCCATGTGTACATGAAAGGTGCTGGGAATAACATACACTTACCGTGTAATTCTCTAAGACATCTTCTGGAAACACTACATCATCACCAAACATTAGTCGGAAAGGTGAAATTTTTGTTGTTGTATGTATTTTAGTTCGCAAATAAAACAAAATGGGTTCAAGTAATTTATCCCAATTACTCCCATTGTCATCAACCATCTTCCGCAGTGCTCTGTAACAAAGGCACATTGATTTGATTGTTTAAGAAAAGAAAGTCACATGTACGGTCTTGTTTGAAACAGATCATACACAATCAAAAAGGTGTAATACGTAATGAAAAAGATTTCCATGTAACACATTGCTTTTGAAGATTTTTTTGTGAGTTGCATCTTCTAATATAGCACATTCTACTTGCCATTAATACTGTACGATACCCACCCATTCACTTACCTTTTTATGGATTTATTAGCGTTTTCAGCCAAGCCATTGGTTTGTGGGTGGTATGGATTGGTGAAGCTATGTTCTATTCCCAATTTATTACAAACATACAAGTTAAGCTGAAAGAAAAAAAGTTACACCATAAACGTACATATAGACTTGTGTTGAGGAATGTTCCTTTGCGTATCTGCCACTACTTTTATGTGTAATTAGCAACAGGAATAGCATGTCTTCTCATATTTGTTTTGGAAACAAGTACTTGTTCGTTTCTTTGTTAGATATGAAGAAAAATAATTTTATAGCAACACTGATGGGGACCAACAGCAGTTTATATATATAAAAATAAAAGATGGTGGTTGTTTGAGATCTATGGGTGACCTGACAGTGACTTTGAATAAAAAGTACAAATAACCAGAAAAAAAGAAATCATTACCGTATTATTGAATTCTGCACCACGATCTGTCAGTATCCGCTGTGGGCATCCACGTCGAAGAATCATGGTGAACATGATCTCTACCACCTCAGATGACGACTTATTTCTAAGTGGAAAGGCTTCCACCCATCTTGAAAGATAATCTATGGCTGTAACTATGTACTGGTATCCATTCTTTGTTACTGGAAACGGTCCTATTAAATCCATTCCCACCAATTCCCAGATCCGAGTGACCTACATAGAAGGGTACCAGTTACAGTCATATTTCACATGTTTATTAATAAATGTTCTCAATAAACCCATATGTGAGAAGCAGAGTACACAATGTAATATGGTTATAACAGCCATATCATCCAAATGAAAGCCCACTTTTAAATGCAGAAGAAAAAGAAAGAAAGAATAAACAAACGAAAAGAAGTGCAGGAATGAGTGATTGAAAACAATACCAGAGTAAAGCACAAGAAATATCCCCAGCCAGTGCGAAGGCGTATTAGAGGTAATTGCTGCACTATGCTGTGCCACTTACATGCATTGGACTTGTTTCAAAATCAAAGCCTCATTGTATTGCAGAAATAACCATGGGTAATGATAAACAATAACGTGTCTGATTCAAAAATTCACCTCTATGCTTTTCAAGGTGGTATCCAGCTTTGATTGCTTTCCCTCTTTCTGGCAAGTCAGACACTGTGCAACCTGTTTTTGATGGAACAATATGATGACATGAACATTTTGTTATGGAAATAGTATCACAAGGGAACAGAGTTCACATTTGCACACCAAATATACTTTTATATTTCTTTCATTCATTTTGTACTTCTATTTCAATTGTAAACACCATTCATCAGGATTTTGTTTCATTAATTTACATACCCAATTGGCAATGTCTTTTGTCATCCCTGGCCAATAGCATTTTGATGTCAGCGCATTCCTGGTTTTGAATATTCCTAGATGTCCACCCTCTGGACTGTCATGATACCTTTTAAAGAGTTGCAGGGCTTCTTTAATGGTATGTACAACAACAACCTTTCTTCCTTTTGCTGAATGGAACAATCTCCCCTCTGTTGATCATAGAAGATGGAGCACAGAGGATGATTAAAGTTTATCTGGGCCCTGGGACAGAGCAATTGTTGGGCCCCTACCCACCCTGTCCACTGGCTACACCACCTATGGCCTTATCCCTTTCGTCCTCTTCCCCAGGATTGCAGCCATGTTCCACCTGGGCTCCCCACCATTTTGCTGGCCCCACAACTCCTTGGCTCATTTCCCACCCACCCTGCTGTCCCACACAGCACCAGGACTGGAGAAGCCCTGTACCTGTGTCACGGCTGCAGAAAGGAGTGAGAGCTCCTCCAGTCCCAGGGCCGTGGTGGAGTTTTGGATCCTGTGGTTCTTTAGGGGACTAGGAGCAGGGTGCTGTGGAGTCTCCTGCCCCACCAGGCATGTCTCCTGGAGATGGGGTCAGGCATAGGGGCTTCCCCTGCTGCCTTGTGGCTTCTGCCAGGGCTGGGGTGTGGGAAAAGTATTTAACTTAAGCTATAAGTGGTCATTGGCAAAACCATTAATTAATTAAAAGGCATATGCCTATAAAAGACATCTATATACAGTCTGGTTCATAATGCCTTGAGTACAAGGGGGAAATTTCAGTGTATAGCGGGGCTGCCCAGAGGGGGGGCAAGTGGGGCAATTTGCCCTGGGCCCCACACGGGCCCCCATGAGAGTTTTTCAGGGCCCCTGAAGCGGGGTCCTTCACTTGCTCCTTGTGCCCTGGAAAACTCTCGAGGGGCCTGGGCCCCCAGAGCTTCTTCCACTCTTGGTCTTCGCCAGTGGGGGGGGGTCCTTCCTCCAGGGCAGAGTGAAACCCCATGGCTGAATTACTGCTGAAGCAGGGCCCCCCTGCCACCAGAGACCACAAGCCCCAGAATCCTCTGGGCGGGCCTGGTGTATAGTTAGAAGTTTTTGCTCATTGAACATATAGTGATTGGTGGTGGTGCTTGCAGCAGACCGGATAACATAATTACGAAATGAAACAAAGTCATCAGTTTTTTTAAAATAAAATTTAGACTCATTTCTCACACAACTGCACAGCACACTCCTTTTGTTGCACCACTGGCATAGACAGATTTTCTGGAAAATTTTAATAAAAATAGAGATCCAAATTCCAGTCCCACTGAAGGTAAGGTTAACACTCCAAATACTCCCAGTGTTGGGACATCGTGACCATCATTTACAGGCTGAAGTTTCCTGTGTTATGTGCCAGTACTATCTTAAAACAAATATTCCTTACCTTCCAATGAAAAGTTGACAGCATATCGACGCAGGTTCAGTCTGCCTGCTTTATTCATTCCTTCAGGATATGTGCTACTCCTTATGTATGCCAAAACATTTGCAATTTTTTCTTCAAAAGATTTCCCTGAGAATTGTTTACAAGAGAAAACAGTTTCTTAAGTGCAAACATGGCATATCAATGCATATAAGACTCAAGGCAGAGTTATAAGGTAAGCGATTTACATTGCAAACCCATAAGCAGGGTAAACCTAAATCAACAATACATCATTCATAGGCCAGTGACATGACAGACCTAAATAAATTGCAGGCATGTGCATAATTCTGAAATATCTGTGGCTTGCAAATTTTGGCTGTATTTGCTCAATGAAGAGTGAATGTTCTCAGACATGAGGAGATCAGTACAAAATTGTAACAATGTATAGACCTAGTGACTCAGGACAGTAAATGTAGCAGCAAAAAAATGTCAATAAAAAAAACAAGCAGAGTTGCTTGAAGATAATGGGTTTTGAAAAAATATGTAATCTAGAATAATATATGGGGATATACTTATGTCACATAACTAGGTCATTGAGTCCAATCCCCTGCCTTCACTATCAGGACCAAGTACTGTCCCTGACAGTTTTTTTTGGCCTTGCTTTTTTTTTTTTTTTTTGGCCATGATCCATAAATGGTCCCCTTAAGGATTAGGCTCACAACCCTGGCTTTAGCAGGCCAATGCTCAAAACACTGAGCTAGCCCTCCCCGCCATGGGAACACATGGAAAAATTCTACTTACTTGCCATTATGTGTATTGAGATAATTTTTTGCTTGGTGCAACTTTTTTGGAGAAAATCGTTGTCTGGAAATCTGAAGAATCTGAAATAGAGAAACCCCTATAACATACACATATCAGTATCACCTCATTCTCAGCAATGTCTTTAATCAATCGTTTTAATGTAATTAAACTAACCAATCCTAACATAATGTTACTTGATTATCTAAGAAATTAGATTGCATCATCTAAATTGTTTTACACACAGCAAAATTACTTATATATCAGCCTAAGAAAGTAAAGAAAAACAAACAGACACCACACAGATAAACAATATAGAAATTAGGAGCAATAAAGAAATCACCATGATTACAGGCATGCAAACCATTTAAGAAATGATTATACAGTTATTGTAAAGATTCTGTATTATTCAGGCAGTTAGCCAGGAATACCTTTAGTATTTCTGTACTTTTACCAGATTTGCCCATTACTTGGGGTATGCTCATTTATTGGGCTTACTTGTCTGGGTTCTCCCCCTGATAATTCTACTGTTCTGGAGAGGGGTGGTTGTGTAACTCGAGCGATGTACTCATTGTGTGCCCAATGGAATGAGTCAAACAGCACTTTCAAGCTGACACCTTTATTTGTCCCAGATGTAGCATGTCCCTATCCCCATCTTTACATCACAAGGAGAGCCTAAACAAAGTAAGTTACATTTTTACAGTTTAATAACTGAGTTAGAAAAGGAAACAGAGAGAGAAAATGAGGAAACTCACCCACTCCAGGAAGCTTGAACTCCTGAGTCTTCACTGATGATCTTAGCTCACAGTCTTGAATCTGTCAGGAATAGATGTGGTTACCTAAGGAAGTGGTGGAATCTCCTTCCTTAGAGGTTTTTAAGATCAGGCTTGACAAAGCCCTGGCTGGGATGATTTAGTTGGGGTTGGTCCTGCTCTGAGCAGGGGGTTGGACTAGAAGCCTCCTGAGGTCCCTTCCAACCCTGATAGTCAATGATTCTATTCTCTGATTCTAACTCAGGCAGAATTTGGGTGTATGCATGCATAAGAATTCTCACTTAAGAGTGAGCAAATGGTTTTGTAGAGAAAATATGCAATAGGTTGAATTGGTTGAAGGGAGAACAGTAGATTTGTTTATGGGTAAACCGATGACTGGAGGAATTTCTTTAGGCTAGATAGTAGGAGCTGATCACTTCTTACTATGGGTGATGTTCATTCAGGGGGCTGACAATGAAATGTGTCTGCTTCAGTATTTTGGATATCAGTCAGATATCAATCAGAGTTTCAACACTAGAATTTGTCTAAATGCTAAGGTGGGTGTGAATGAGGGTAGGGGAGTTTCCTCAAGCTTGTCACCATGGTTGTAGGTATGCAGGTATGTCTCACACCTCCATTGAATGCTCCATGCAAGTTTTTTGTCTGATCACTTTTGGTTTTGGGGAACAGACAGGATAGTAGTTACCAAAGAAGACAGGTATTATCTGTGACTGCTGAGTTCTTAACAGGATATTGATCATAAAATATTTAACCATATGTTGTGACTACTTACATTAAAGAAATCCATTTCATCTTAGTTTAGGAGAGAGAGCAGTGATTGACCAATAATAATCTGGTGTTGCAGATCCCCGTAGTACAGTTGTTTTTTCTTCTCCACTGTCAGTGCAGCTTTTATTTTGGTGAGTTTTGCACAAAGATGCAGAAATGTGGACCATCCAAAAGTTCTGCAGCCACTGGTCATCAGCCCAAGCCTTCATTGTTGCAGAAGATTTTTGCACTTGGGAAGGTTCTAAGATGACACCATATAATAAACTTACTGAATATTTGTGAATCAGTTTCTATACACAAGCAATGACGTGTGAAAATAGGACTGTAAGAGCTGAGTTCACAGGCAAGATAAATGCAGCAAAAGGCAATTCTAAAATTTGTGAACTGTTGTGAGACTTCACATAGACAAATAAATATGAAAGAGTCTTTTAAATACTGAAAATGTGTGATCCAGAGGTTGATGGAATGTAGGGAAATTATTTCACTGTATCATGTCTCCTGTAGAAATAAAGTAGCACTGGGGCAGCAGATTTTAATCTTTTTTGGTGGGATCCAGAAAAGGTCCAAGGGCGTTTTGCTATAGGTGGGGGCTTGAGGTGAGTACTGAGTTTACAATGGTGCCAATGGTGCCATGGCAACAGGCCCATCCTGCATCACGTTGCAAACACAGTGCTCAGAATTAAGCGATGTTCTCAGGACTATTGTACTCTATACTAGTTTTCAATTGCCTGATAAATGTTTCAGCCATGCCACCTTTTCACTCAGCTATATCCTGATTCGTAGTGACTGGGAATGGGGGGACAGGGGCAGGGAGTGTAGTAGATGCCAATTTGAGGTGAATATTCTCTTGTCCAGACTATACTGGGTTTATGGTGCTTTGTGACGTGGACAGGAGCAAAGTGGCTGGTGAATAACCAAGAATCTGGTTAATAATTGTTCTCTAAAGTCAGCTTTCTTCTTTCTGTCTCTGTGAAGTATCACTAATTCAAAATACTACTGTTCAAATAGACTGGATAATGGTAATAGCATAATCTCTTCTTATAACATTGTATACCCTACTACCAAATTTTTATATTCAATACTTACTATTCATAATACAATAAATCCAACATAAACAAAACATAAGAAAAGCTTTTTTTCTGCATCTTCTTTAAACTTTACCAGTTATCTCTTGCTTCAGAATGCCTCATGCGTTGCCCATATTGTTTACAATAGGATTCAACATGTGGCTTGGAAGCTGACTCTTTACTGATTCCTGAAGAGCTGGGAGCTCAATGTTCATCCAAGATAGATACTATATGCAGAAGCACAGCTCTTTATATATCGGGAGGAGGGGAATTATTTATCTTTGTGCACATGTAATGGTGTTTGGTGTTTGTAAGACAAGGTATAATAATGAACTGTGTAAAAGAGAGGTTGGGAGGCTCCAGGAAGGTGTGTAAAGTGCTGGGATGTCAGGATCCTGGAGGCGCTCTCACCCCCACACTAGGGCGGTGTTCAGGGCTGGCTTTAGGAAGTGCAGGGCCCAATTTGAACATTTTTGGTGGGGCTCCGTCATGGATGACTAAAAAAAAAAAAGTGTAAAATAAAGCCATTCATTTCTTAGCAACCGGTTCCCTATAACAAGTTCTGATTTAAGAGATGTGCCACAGTATGTATTTTTTGTACCAATAAGGTTACCATACGTCCGTATTTTACTGGATGGTGATTTAAGACCCAAAAAGCCTGACATATCCGGGAAAATAGAGATTTATGTTAACCCTACCTAAACTTCTTTTTTAAACAGATGGGTCTGAACTAGAAATGAGCTCTGTTTCACATGTGTGGGTCCCCGCCACTCCCTGAGGGTGTACTAGGGTGACCAGATGTCCTGATTTTATAGGGACAGACAGTCCCAATTTTCCGATCTATTTCTTATGTAGGATCCTATTACCCTCCGCCCCATCCCGATTTCTCATACTTGCTGTCTGGTTACCCTAGGGTGTACACAGGTGTGGGTCCCAGCTGCTCCTTGCCCCCCTCATTGAAGCAGGTGTGCAGGGTTACTACCCTGGGAACTGCAGGGCAGCAGTGGACATGGGGCTGGCTGGAGGCAGGGCAGGGTCTGACTGGAGGAAGGGTCTGGCTGCAGGCAGGGCACGGGGTGTGGGGATGGCTGGAGATAGGTATGTGTGGGGTGGGGTGGGCTGGCTGGCTTCAGGCAGGGCCACAGGAGGCTGAGGCATGGGTTGGCAGGGCTGGAGACAGAGGAGTGCAGGACTGGCTGGCTTCAGGCAAGGGTGTGTGGCAGGGGTTGCCTGGAGACAGGGCAGGGGATGGTTGGCTGGAGATAGGGCAGGGGATGCAGGGCTCGCTCCAGCCCCTGCTGGGAGCCCCAAGCCCTTTAAATTGCCCCCTGGGGAAGCCGGACCACCCCAGTACAGCGCACTCGCTCTTGCCAGTACACCGAACCGGGGCAGGGCCTGATTCAGGGGAATTGGTTGAATTGGCCTAAAGCCAGCCATGCCAGTATATCCAGGACATTACTCGCACACTTTTCCCCCATTGATACCTAGTAGTTGCACTGCCATCTCCCATAGCTACTTATGTTGCAGCATTTTTATTAAAACTAAATTGGGAAGAAAGATGACTGATTCAGAACCTGTTTAATGGTTACGTTATTGCTAAAGGGTGTGGTGAGATGTAAACTTGGAGAGAGGAAGGTTTCTGTGATGTCGCAAACTGTACTACAGTCATACAGTATCTCAAATGCCAAGCTGCATTTCAGTGATCTGAGGTATGAAGGACAGTCTGGAACTAGCTATTTTATTGGATGTCTACATTTCATCCTGTAGTAACATAACTAGTGATAGTAAAGCAGGGAGAGAGAAGTGTGTGCGTGTGTGTGCGTGCGTGTGTGTGCGCGCGTGCGCGCACTCAAGCGCTTGGCAAGGCTGGTGGCCACGGGGCCAATGGGTGTGGGTGGGCTGGGTGGGATCTCGGGAGTCATGTCTCAGGAATCTGCCCTGCTCCCCAGCAATGCTCCAGCTCTGAGCTGTCTCCACTGCCTGGGACCTGTGGGGCCCCACCTGCCTCCCCGGGGGAAGAGCCACCTGGGACTGGTGCAGAGGCTGGGCCAGTCTCAGCCAGTCACAGGGGACAGTAGGGGGTGGGGAGAGGCTGAACTGGGTCCTGAGGGAGCTTAGCCTGGGTAGGCTATGCTCCAGCCCGGCTGATTGCACCACTCCCAAGGGGCCGGAGTTTTCCTACCCCAGTACCAGCTCTGGCTGCGCTGCCAGCTCAGCCTGGCAGACACAGTCACCTCCCATCAGGGCTGGCTATTGTGGCTGGGGGTTAGGGTGTGGCCAGTGATGAGCTGCCAAAATCTTAACAACCAGTTCACTATAAAAAGTTCTGATTTAAGCGTGGGGAGCTGGGGCTGGGGGAGACATACTGGTGGGGCTGGGAGCCCCTCCAGGGCCCGGGCCAGTTGCCATGCTTGCCCCCTCCCCTCTCCTCTGGCCAGCCCTGGAGCTGGCAGCAGGACACACACACCCCCGCCACCTTGCCAGGCCTCTCAAAAAGGGGCAGCAGGACAACACTCTGAAGCTCAGCTGAGCTGCCAAGCTGATGTCGGTGGCTGAACACGCTGCAGCGGGGGGAAACGGGGCAAGGGCCAGGGGAGCCTCAGCCTCCCCAGCTGGGAATCCTGGGAGCAACAGGATGGTTGGTTGGCGCTTCCATTTAGGTGGCCTAGGCAATCGTCTAGGGCGCCAGGATTATTGGGGGGCGGCATTTTGCCGGGGGTGGGGTGGCAGGCGGCTCCGGTGGACCTGCAGCAGACATTCCTGCGGACAGTCTGCTGCTCCCGAGGCTCCAATGGACCTCCCGCAGGCATGCCTGCGGCAGCTCCAGTGGAGCCGCGGATCAGCGCGCGGGATGGCAAAATGGCCGTGCACCTAGGGCGCTAAAAACACTAGTGCCGGTCCTGGGTCCAGCCTGCGGACTGGAGTTCTTTGCCCACTTCCTGGCCCTTTAACAACCAGTTCTCCACGGAGGTCTGATTTTAGCAACCGGTTCTTGGAGCTGTGGGAACTGGCTTCAGCTCACCACTGCATGTGGGAGGGTAGGTCTCTAGTGGGTCTGGGGGGATGCTGGGCAGTGGGGGCGTGGGGAGATCTGTGTGTGTTGGGGCACTGGGAAGTGTGGGGTGTCTGTGCGGGGCACTGTGCAGTTGTGGTGGTGGGGCAGTGAGGGGATCTGTGGGGGGGCTCAGTTGTGGAAGGGCTGTGGGGGGTCTTCAGGTAGGGGGTGACTAGGCAGTAAGAGGATCTGTTGGGGGGTTCTGAGGATATTAAAGGAACTAGCGCGTGAAATTGCGAGCCCGTTAGCGAGAATTTTTAAGCAATCGATAAACTCGGGGGTTGTGCCGTATGACTGGAGGATTGCTAATGTAGTTCCTATTTTTAAGAAAGGGAATAAAAGTGATCCGGGTAATTATAGGCCTGTTAGCTTGACGTCCGTAGTATGCAAGGTCTTGGAAAAAATTTTAAGGGAGAAAGTTGTTAAGGACATTAAGGCCAATGGTAATTGGGACGAATTGCAACACGGATTTAGTAAAGGTAGATCGTGTCAAACCAATCTGATCTCCTTCTTTGAGAAGATGACGGATTACTTAGATAAAGGAAATGCGGTAGATATAATTTACCTAGATTTCAGTAAGGCGTTCGACACGGTTCCGCACGGGGAACTGTTAGTCAAATTGGAAAAGATGGGAATGAATATGAAAGTTGTAAGGTGGATAAGGAACTGGTTAAAGGGGAGACTCCAGAGGGTCGTATTGAAAGGTGAATTGTCAGGCTGGAAGGAGGTCACTAGTGGAGTGCCTCAAGGATCGGTTTTGGGACCGATCTTATTTAACCTTTTTATTACTGACCTTGGCACAAAGAGCGGGAATGTGCTAATAAAGTTTGCGGATGACACAAAGCTGGGGGGTATTGCTAACACGGAGAAGGACAGGGATACTATTCAGGAAGATCTGAACCACCTTGTAAACTGGAGTAATAGAAATAGGATGAAATACAATAGTGAAAAGTGCAAGGTTATGCATTTAGGAATTAATAATAAGAATTTTGGATATACGTTGGGGGCGCACCAGTTGGAAGCGACGGAGGAGGAGAAGGACCTTGGGGTACTGGTTGATAGCAGGATGACTATGAGTCGCCAATGTGATACGGCTGTTAAAAAAGCAAATGCGATTTTGGGATGCATCAGGCGGGGTATTTCCTGCAAGGATAAGGAGGTGTTAGTACCGTTATACAAGGCGTTGGTGAGACCCCATTTGGAATACTGTGTGCAGTTCTGGTGTCCCATGTTCAAGAAGGATGAATTCAAACTGGAACAGGTTCAGAGACGGGCTACAAGGATGATCCGAGGAATGGAAAAACTGCCTTATGAAAGGAGACTCAAAGAGCTTGGCTTGTTTAGCCTGGCCAAAAGAAGGCTGCGGGGGGATATGCTTGCTCTATATAAATATATCAGGGGGGTTAACGTTAGGGAGGGAGAGGAATTATTTAAGTTTAGTACTAATGTAGGCACGAGGACGAATGGGTATAAACTGGATATTAGGAAATTTAGACTTGAAATTAGACGAAGGTTTCTAACCATTAGGGGAGTGAAGTTCTGGAACAGCCTTCCGAGGGAAGTAGTGGGGGCAAAAGACTTTCCTGGCTTTAAGACAAAGCTTGATAAGTATATGGAGGGGATGTTATGATAAGATCGTTAATTTGGGCAATTGATCTTGGATTACCACCAGATAGGTCTGCTCAGTGGTCTGCGGGGAGATGTTGGATGGAATGGGAACTGAGTTACTGCAGAGAATTCCTTCTTGGGTGCTGGCTGGTGACTCTTGCCCACATGCTCAGGGTTTAGCTGATCGCCATATTTGGGGTCGGGAAGGAATTTTCCTCCAGGGCGGATTGGCAGGGGCCCTGGAGGTTTTTCGCCTTCCCCTGCAGTGTGGGGCACGGGTCGCTTGCTGGTGGTTTCTCTGCAGCTTGAGGTCTTCAAACCAATTTTGAGGATTTCAATAACTCGGTCCTGGGATAGGGGTTGTTATAAAATTGGATGGGTGGGGTTCTGTGGCCTGCCTTGTGCAGGAGGTCAGACTAGATGATCAGATTGGTCCCTTCTGACCTATGAGTCTATGAGTCTATGAGTAGGTGGGGAAGTGGTCTGGGAGGGCACTGGGCACGGAGGTTTGTGGAGGTCTCTGGGTGGTGTGGCACTGGGCGTAGGGAACCAGAGGGGTGCTGGGCAGGGGTGTGTGTGTGGGGGTCTCTGGATGGTGTGGCACTGGGCGTAGGGAGTCAGAGGGGTGCTGGACAGGGGTGTGTGTGTGTGGGTCTCTGGGTGGAGTGGCACTGGGTGTAGGGAGCCAGAGGGGTGCTGAGCAGGTGTGTGTGGAGGGGTCTCTGGGTGGTGTGGCACTAGGCGTAGGGAGCCAGAGAGGTGCTGGGCAGGGCTGTGGGGGGGTCTCTGGGTAGTGTGGCACTGGGCGTAGGGAGTCAGAGGGGTGCTGGGCAGGAGTGTGTGGAGGGGTCTCTGAGTGGTGTGGCACTGGGCGTAGGGAGCCAGAGGGGTGCTGGGCAGGAGTGTGTGTGTGGGGGTCTCTGGGTGGTGTGGCACTGGGTGTAGGTAGTCAGAGGGGTGCTGGGCAGGAGTGTGTGGAGGGGTCTCTGGGTGGTGTGGCACTGGACGTAGGGAACCAGAGGGGTTTTGGGCAGGGGGGTAGCATGGTGCAGCATGGGCCCACACCGAAGGGGAAGAAGCAGGATGGCAGCACAGGGCTGGGCTGGACAGTGCCAGTCTCGGAGCTCCCGGGTTGTAAACAGTGCCCTTGTACTGGGCTGGGTGTTTGAGTGAGGGGGGCAGGCTCTGACCTGGGGTATAGCAGGGGGTGCAGACATGTGGGCTCTGGGAGGGAGTTAGCAACTCAGCACGTTGTATAAGAGAAAGAAGCTGCAGTGATTTCATATAGACATAGAAAGTGACAGAAGACACTTTTACAAAGTCAAAGCGTGAGAGGCAGAGTTTGAGGGAGGGGGGGTCTGTACTATATTTCACCGCATTCAGCCTCCTGGCTGGAGCAGTAACAGTCCTGCAACACTTGTGTGAGACAGAGAGGAGCTGCGGTGTCTGAGCTTTGACAATATAGGAATTGGGAGGTCTGTGCCTTTAAGACCCAGCCCCAAGAACCCGCCCCCTGCTCCGGGGCTACATGCAGCGTCCTGGGAGCAGAACGAAAACAGCCTCTGCCCCCCCCACAACCTCGACACCCCCAGATTTCCGAGCACAGCGGATGGCTCATCCCCAGGGGTCGCTGTTTCCCCCCCTCTCCCCTCCTTAAACGGGGGGTTTGTCCCCGCACAGGGTCTGGCAGCGTCTCCCCCCCCCCGGGCTTAACCCCGGCTACCACCCCCCACCCCCGATTTTCCCCCTTCAGCCCCTCTCCCGCCGCTACCTACAGCAGTTTGATCCCCCCTAGCCAGTAAATTGTTGCCCCCTGCTCAGACCCTGGCAGCCCCCCCCCCTGCGATTTGCCCCCCTTGGTGCTTTTAAACCCCCCCAAAGAGGAGGCAGCAAATCGTACGCAGAAGTGAGGGCAGAGAGAGGGCAGCGGCGACAGCAAAGGTTACTGCGCATGCTCAGTTCATCTGCGCATGCTCGGTGCATCCAAAGTCGAGAATCTGGAGCGGTCACTGTTTCCGTCGTTACACCGGCTCCTTGTCACTCCCCGAACTCCCGCTGTGCCCGGCCACCCAGCTCCGTCCTCCTCCCTCGGGTGAGCCCGGCTTTAACCCCCCCCGCAGTGCCAGTGTCACCCGCAGACAAACCTGCCACTGAACCGATTTAATCCTCCTCATTTCCCGAGCTCCGCCCTCCCCCCAAAGCGCTGCCCCTGCCCCCCTCCTCCTGGGGTCCTGCCCCCACACTGCCCCTGCCCCCCTCCTCCTGGGGTCCTGCCCCTACACTGCCCCTCCCCCCGACGTCCTGGGGTCCTGCCCCCACACTGCCCCTCCCCCCGACGTCCTGGGGTCCTGCCCCTACACTGCCCCTCCCCCCGACGTCCTGGGGTCCTGCCCCCACACTGCCCCTCCCCCCGACGTCCTGGGGTCCTGCCCCCACACTGCCCCTGCCCCCTCCTCCTGGGGTCCTGCCCCCACACTGCCCCTACCCCCTCCTCCTGGGGTCCTGCCCCCACACTGCCCCTACCCCCTCCTCCTGGGGTCCTGCCCCCACACTGCCCCTACCCCCGACGTCCTGACCTCACGTCACCTGTTCCCCTAATCCCTGCCCCATTCCCCAAAGCCCTGCCCCTCCCCCCTCCTCCTGGGGTCCTGCCCCCACACTGCCCCTACCCCCGACGTCCTGACCTCACATCACCTGTTCCCCCTAATCCCTGCCCCATTCCCCAAAGCCCTGCCCCTGCCCCTTCCTCCAAGGCACTGCCTTCACATTGCCCCTTTTCCCCAATACCCCACCCTAACTCTGCCCCTTCCCCCAAATCCACATTCCTACATTGCCCCTCCCCAATACACCCCTCCCCTGCACCCTTTCTCCAAGGACCCACCCCCGCCCTCACATTGCCCCTTCTCCAGAGTTCCTGCCCTTGAGCTTCCCTTTCCCCCTGAGAGCCTGACCCTGCACTGCCCCTTCCCCCTGAGACTCCTGCCCCTACACCACCCATTCTCCCCGGGACCCCACCCTCACATTGCCCTGAGACCCTGCCCCTGCACCACCCATTCACCCTGAGACCCCGCCCTCACATTGCCCTGAGACCCTGCCCCTGCACTGCCCATTCACCTGGAACCCCACCCTCACATTGGACCTCACCCCTGCACCACCCCTTCCCCCTGAGACCCTGCCCCTACACCACCCATTCACCCGGGACCCCGCCCTCACATTGCCCTGAGACCCTGCCCCTGCACCACCCATTCACCTGGAACCCCGCTCCTACATTGCCCGAAGCAGGGGCGGCTCTAGCAATTTTGCCGCCCCAATCACAGCAGCACGCCGCGGGGGGCCCTCTGCCGCTCGCCGATCCTGCGGCTCTGGTGGACCTCCCGCAGGCATCCCTGCCGGGGGATCCGGTAGTCCTGCGGCTCCGGCGGACCTCCCACAGTCATGCCTGCAGATGCTCCACCAGAGTCGCGGGACCAGCAGACCCTCCGCAGGCACGCCTGCGGGAGGTCCACCGGAGCTGTCTGCCGCCCTCCTGGCAACCAGCAGAGCGCCCCCTGTGGCGTGCCGCCCCAAGCATGTGCTTGGCATGCTGTGGCCTGGAGCCGGCCATGGCCCCAAGATCCTGCCCCTGCACCACCCCTTCCCCCTGAGACCCCGCACCTACACCACCCATTCACCTGGAGCCCCATCCCTACATCACCCCTTTGCCCGAGACCCCACCCACACCCTTCCCCTTTGCCCCGAGACCCTCCCTCACACTGCCTCTTCCCCGAAGTCCCCAATGCCACACTGCCCATTCTCCCGATTCCCTGCCCCCGCACAACCCCTTCCCCCTGAGACCGCGCCCCTGCACCACCCATTCACGTGAGACCCCACCCTTACACCACCCATTCACCTGGGACCCCGCCCTCACATTCCCCTGAGACCCTGCCCTCCCACTGCTCCTTCTCCTGGGACCCTGCCCCTGCACCACCCATTCACCTGAGACCCCGCTCTCACATCCCCCTGAGACCCTGCCCTCCCACTGCTCCTTCTCCTGGGACCCCGCCCCTTCACCACCCATTCCCCTGAATTGCCATCCCTACATCACCCCTTTGCCCGAGACCCCACCCACACCCTTCCCCTTTGCCCCGAGACCCTGCCCTCACACTGCCTCCTCCCCGAAGTCCCCAATGCCACACTGCCCATTCTCCCGATTCCCTGCCCCCCACCACCCCTTCCCCCTGAGACCCTGCCCCTGCACCACCCATTCACCTGAGACCCCACCCTTACACCACCCATTCACATGGGACCCCGCCCTCACATTCCCCTGAGACCCTGCCCTCCCACTGCTCCTTCTCCTGGGACCCTGCCCCTGCACCACCCATTCACCTGAGACCCTGCCCCTGCACCACCCATTCACCTGAGACTCCGCCCTCACATTTCCCCGAGACCCCGCCCCTGCACTGCCCCTTCCCCTGAGGCCCCCCCTTGCACTGCCCCTTTCCCTGAGGCCCCGCCCCTGCACCATCCAGTGATCCAGGAGCAGGCCAGACCTGGGAGGGGGGAGGCAGAAACATGCTTTGCTCTGCCACAGACTTCCTGGGTGTCCTTGGGCACATCACTCAGCCTCTCTGGACCTCAGTTCTCCCATCTGGGAAATGGGGCTGGTGGTGCTTCCTACCCTCGCACGAGCGTGGGAGGAGAATTACCTTGTGAATTAGGAAGATGCTCGGATCCTGGAGTAACAGGAGAGGGGCACAGGGGGAGCATACCTCCTGACCCTGGCTGGGCGCCCCCGGTCCCTCGTAGCAGGGGGCTGTGCAGGAGGGTCTCCTTGCAACCATGAGTGGGTGTCTGGTGGGTGCTGTCATCTCTGCCAGAGACCCCATAGAATCTCACTAGCTTCCTCTGCATGCGGGGAGGGGCTCCTACTTTCTGACTTGGGGGGAGATTCTGTGATGTCAGAGCCCGTGGGGAGAGGGGTTCGAATCACGAATCTGGAGTGGCAGGGCAACCCCCTCCCCCAGTCAGATTCCACTAGGGGACTGGGCTGGGACCTCTAGGGAGGGAGACCCAGGAAAAACAGCTGCCACTATGGAACCCAGGAGTCCTGGCTCCCAGTCCCCCTGCTCTCACCTCTAGACCCACCTCTGCTCCCAGAGCCAGGGATAGAGCCCAACCCCCACCTGCTCTGACCATTAGACCCCACTCCCCTTTTAGGCTCACTGCCTCTTCTATCCACGCAGCCCACCTGTCCATCCCTTTGCTGCAGGTTTCTGGGGTGTCACCCCTGCTCTGCACTCCCTCAGTGCAACCCAAGGCCTTTCCTCCCCCCAACCACATTTCCTCTCCCCCCTTGTGCTGGATCATCTGCTTGTCCCCCCTGCCTCTTGCGGTGCGCTGTGTGGCATGGCTGGGGATTGTGCAATGGCCCAGCACCAGGCAAGGCAGAACGTAAACCACAGGCCCTGCCCGACCCCAACCTACTGGATTTGCCTTCCAGGTGCATCAGAGCCCAGCGCCCTGCACCTGTGCCCTCCTGCCCCACAAGGGGTGAGCTGCAGTCCCCACCATGCTCTGCAGAGAGGAGAGGGGTCAAGCCAACCAGCCCATTTAGGATGGGGGAATCAACACCCTTTTTTCTGCACAGCCACTGACCATTAGCAGGATTCCTCCTTCTCCTCCCTCCTGTGCCTCAGTGTGACTAAATCTCTGCACCTAGACAGCTGGTCCATCCGCTGCACCTCAATCCCCCATGCCTGAGCCTCCCTGCCAAAGTCCTGCACCTGGTTCCATAGAATTAAGTCTCACATCTCGCTGGGAACTCGACTTCTTGTGCCCAGAGAGTCTCGGCTCCCCTCAGTAGATGACCTGAGTCTGAGAAACACAGTGTCCGTCTTCTCTAAAGAAGTACTTGGAGAGGTTTTTCTTGTGTGATCCTGTGCCCTAATGGATAAGGCATCTGACTTTATTTCAAGTGATGGAGAGTTCAAGTCCTGTTATGTTTGTGCAGTTTTACCGTTGTGCTGAAAGTCCTGCTCCCTTCAGGGCTGGAACCTCTTCTTGACGGCTTAGGCCAGTGCTCTGGCTTGAGCGAGAGCCCCAGGAAGGAGTTGGGGGATGAGCGTCACAAAGGCTGTGGCATAAGCCCCAGGTGCTTCCAGTCTAGCCTTTGCCATTCCTGACTTGCCAAAGAAACTGGGCAGCTGCCCGGGCTGGCATGTAGAGCAGTTACCCTCTTCCAAATGTGCACCTGTCCCTGTGCTTGAGGGGGTTTCCTAAACAGCACCTCGGGATCCTGGGTGTTTCTCTGCTTCTCGCCAGCTGGGGAAAAGCCTCTTGGGATAAAATCTCCTGCCCCACTGCAAAAATGAGCACCTTGAGTGGGAACGGTAAGAGGCCCCACCAGGGGGGCTGGCCCTGCTTTTCTACCTTCTTCTGATGTTGGCCACAGAGCATCAGCAGCCACCCCGCATGCTGGTCTGTGGGTCGCCTTCAGTGGGTGTTTGGCATGGCAGGGAGCAGGCTGGCTAGGGGTCTTTGTCGCTGTCTGCTGGCCACACATAGGCATGGTCCTCCCCTCTCCTGAACAGCCAGAGTTAGTCTGTGCTTGAAAGCAGGGACACAGGAGACTCAAGACAGGAGGGTGAGAAAGACTGAGAAAGGACCTATGAAGACAGCACACACTACAGGGACACTGCCTGGTGAAGGGATGTGGAGGCACCAAGTTGTCCCATTTTTCCTGGAGCCCTACGCAGCTGCGTACTGCTCCAGCGGCTAGCCCGATTCCCCGGCTGTCTGAGCTGGCCAGGAAAGCTGCCCCTGCTCCGCCTCTTCCACAAAGCCCCCACCCCTGCTCTGCCCCCATGCCTCCTCTTCCCACCCCTGCTCCACTCCATTCCCCCCACACTCCACCCCTTCCCCTGAGCTACATCCCGATGGACTGCAGGAGGGATCAGGCACATCCTGCACTCAGCGGGCGGTGAGAAGTGGAACGACCTGGCCCCAGCCTGCTCTGCTCCACCAGCTCCCAGCTGTGGTGCTGGTGAATGTTGGGGGGCATTTCCCCCCACCCCCCAAGTTCCAAGGCTAGGGGCAGAGTGCAGCAGGCTGGGGCCGGATCACTCCACTTCCTGCCACCCGGTGAGTGTGGGGTCTGGCCTGCCCTGCAATTACAGGGTGGTGGGAAGTGGTTTGACCTGGCCCTAGCCTGCTCCACTCTGCCAGCTCGGGCTGGGGGACGGGGTGCTGTGTAGGGTACCAAAATGTCTAGGGACAACCCTGAATAGATAATTTTTCCACAGGGACCGATGGCTCTTAGAATAGAGATATTCAGGCTGCCTGTACAGGCCTAGACTTCAAGAATTTAGGTGTATTTTTATCACTTAGCCAGTGACAGGGGTATAAAACAAAGAACCAAAATCCCAGTCTGCCTGTGTCTGGGTCTTCTCTCCCTAGGATAGTCTGAGCCCTTGTTCGTAGGCTAAGGCCTTTGGCTACGGAGCAAGGACAGCCATACGCTGGGAAGTGAAAAGTCACATCCTCACCTCCCAAACCCGTCACACTGAACTAAGGTGGGGTTGGGCTGTTAGGAAGACGATCCTGTCCCGATAGTGCCCATCACCACCAGATAAAGAAACAGATCTTAAGGAGCAAAGAGTCCTGTGGCACCTTATTGGCTAACAGGCGTATTGGAGCATGAGCTTTTGTGGGTGAATACCCACTTCGTCGGATGCATGAGTTTAAGGGAGCATCTGGTCTGGCAAGAAATCCCTTCTCCATGGTTGTGGATGTGAAACCCTCATTTCTGTAGGGTTTATCTTTATGGCC
The DNA here is from genome assembly GCF_007399415.2 of Gopherus evgoodei. Taxonomy (NCBI): domain Eukaryota; kingdom Metazoa; phylum Chordata; order Testudines; family Testudinidae; genus Gopherus; species Gopherus evgoodei. The sequence continues at coordinate 6,108,497 of NC_044342.1, forward strand.
TCCGTTTTTCTATTGTCAATCTGTCTGGTCCTCTAATTGTTTCTGTCTGCTGCAGAATTAATTTTGCTGGGTGTAAGTTAATTAGGGGAGTGAGATGTAATTGGTTAAAGAATTCTGTTACAATAGGTTAGAATTGGTTAGTTACATTTCAGTAAAATGATTGGTTAAGTTCTAGCTGAGAATATTGCTGTATAAACTGAGGTCAAACAGGCAGTGGGCAGGGAAATTGGACTCATGCTTGCTAATGTGGGGGGATGGGAATAGGGAATGGGGAACAGGGACACAGGCGATGCTCTGCAGTGCCGGAGCTGGGAAGGGGGACGTGAGGTAAACACTCTGCAGTGTCAGAGCTCATAGACTCATAGACTTTAAGGTCAGAAGGGACCATTATGATCGTCTAGTCCGACCTCCTGCACAAAGCAGGCCACAGACTCTCACCCACCCACTCCTGTGACAAGCCCCTGACCTATATCTGAGCTATTGAAGTCCTCAACTCGTTGTTTAAAGACTTCAAGGTGCAGAGAATCCTCCAGCAAGTGACCCGTGCCCTACGCTGCAGAGAAAGGTGAACCCCCCCCCAGGGTCTCTGCCAATCTGCCCTGGAGGAAAATTCCTTCCTGACCCCAAATATGGTGATCAGCTAAACCCTGAGCATGTGGGCAAGACTCACCAGCCAGCACCCAGGAAAGAATTGTCTGTAGGGATGTGGGGTAAACGCTCTGTGGTGTCAGAGCTGGGAAGGGAACACAGGGGAACAGACTCTGTCCGTGTATAGAGATCAGCCTGACTGGTGTGAAGGGCTTTGGAATCTGCTTGCTTGGAAACTAACCCCAGTAAACATCCCTTTGTCTGTGCTTCGGGCCTTTTGCTGCTTGCTGTCTGTGTGACAAGAGCCAGGGAAGTGGGCAGGGAAAGCCAAAGCCCTCTAACAATGGCTCCTTGCTCCTCTCCCTCCAGGCTCAGGGGTCAAGGATGGGCAGGACTCCAGGCTCTGCTTGAGGGATCCTGGCACAGGAGCTGGTGGGGGAGAAAGGATTGTAGATTCTGACCTGCACTCTGGAGAGGAGGTAATAAGTGAAGGGGCATTTTTGATTCTTACGTTGCTTTAATGTCCCCAGGGCTGGAATTCTACATTCCATAGCGCCAAATGAGAGGGTAAAGCCATTTGGCTAATGAAAAACCAGTGCTTCAGGTGAGGCTTGAACTCACAACTTCAGCATAGCTCCTCTCAGCACTGCCCTATAAGTACTGCGCACTAACCAACTGTGCCACTGGAGCACCTGTTAAGTCCTAGTCTCTCAGTCTCCTAGCTTGATAAAGGCAAGGAGTCACCCCAAAACATTCTCAGTGGGGTTACGAGCTGGTATCAACAAGCATTATACTTGGTGGGGTGGATTCTTCTTAAGGCTTCCAGGCACCATTTGACCCTTTTGTTCGTCCCTGTGTAATAACAGAGCTGATTAAGACTCACTGTAGAGTCTTGCTGCAGACCGACAGATCTGAAATCACTGATCACCAGGTCTAAGCATTAGTCCTGCTTTGGGACAGTGTCTCTCATCCAAGAAACTACCCAGTCTGCGCTAGCAGTGAGGCTTCCTCACTAACAGCTGAAATCAGGGAGAGCTGTGTGAAGTGCAGGGCCCCAGGGGTGCCTGAACAGGGGCGAACAACACCCCAGGACTTTTAAAAATGGGAGGGCTCTGCCTTGCCACTTTGTAATGACCGTAAGGGTGAGTGAGGGTGGGGAGGGGGCCGAGAGCAGTGAGCGGGAGGAGGGGTCTTGGGGGAAGAGGCAGCGTAGGAGTGGAGGTGAGCTGGGGCAGGGGGCTGGGGGGTGCAGGGAGAGGGCTGCCCGCAGCAAGTAACGGGGGTGGGGGCATGCAGGGGAACTGCTCCCTGTCCCAGCTCACCTCTGCTCCGTCTTCTCCCCTGAGCACGCTGCCCCCGCTCTAATTCTCCTCCCCTCCCAGGCTTGCCGCACTAAACAGCTGATTAGCACCGCAAGTCTGGGAGGCAGGAGAAGTGGAGCGGCGCCAGCGTGCTCAGGGGAGAAGGCAGAGCGGAGGTGAGCTGGGGTGGGGAGCTGCTGCAGGGGGGCTGCCTGGCTCTTTGCCATGGCCCCCGCCCCTGCTCCGCCCCAGCCCTGCCCCCACCGCCCCTGCACTCACTGCATGGTCCACTCCTCTGGCTCCCAGCCATGCTGCCGGCGAGTGCTGTGGGGCGGTTCCCCCCTCCCCACAAACTTGGGAGCCAGGGGAGCAGAGCAGGCTGAGGCCCCAGGCCTGCATGGGGGGAAGCAGAGGGGGGCTGGTCCCAGGCCTCTGTGGGGGACAGGGGGCTGGCTACTTCCTGCAGGAAGTGGAGTGACCCAGCCCCAGCCTGCTATTGCACAATCCCCAGCCATGCTGCACAGCGTGCCCCGAGAGGGAGTGGGGGGCCAAGCAGATGATCCAGCACGAGGGGGTCATTCTCATTGGTAGCTGTCCAGTGGCAGTGAGTTCAACAGGCCTTGGCACATGCTGTGTGGGGCAGGAGGTCCTTGTATTTGGAGCAGTGGGAGTGAACTGCGTGCAGTTGTGTCTCTGAGCACAACTGTGAATGTTATGGTGTGTGTGGGGGGTTATTGTGAGTGTGGCTGGGGGTGTGAATGTTTCTCTCTTTGGGGGTTGGACTAACATGTCCCTCTGGGTGTGTTGTGTGTGAGTGTTCTTTGGATTGTGTGAGTCCCTTTGTGTGTGTGTGTGTGTGTGTGTGTGTGTGAGTGAGAGAGAGAGACTTGCTGCAAAATACAAAATCCTGCAAAGCCATTTCCTACTGGTTAGCCCAGCAACACACTGATACAGTGTCACAGATGCACACACACACAGAGCAGGGCTCAGCAGAGGGCAGCAGGGACACACACGTCTCCCCTGGGCCAGCTTGGACAATTGTCCATCACTACTCGGCACAGTGCTGGTGCCCCCACACGGGGGTGGGCAGTGACCGGGCAGAGAGGGCAGATGTGCTGGATCTGTAAAAGCAGCAAAGAGTCCTGTGGCACCTTATAGACCAACAGATGTATTGGAGCATGAGCTTTCGTGCGTGAATTCCCACTTCGTCGGCTAGATTCAGAAGGAAGCACTTTGGGAAAATCAGTCAAGGCCCTTAGCAGAGCTGGGACACAGACCCAGTGACCCCTGCACCACCCTGGGAGGGCAGTGGGGTTTAGTGGTCAGAGCAGGGAGGGGCTGGACACCAGGACCCCTGGGTTCTATCCTTGGCTCTGGAAGTGGAAGGGGTCTAGAGCAGGGGGACTGGGATCCAGGACTCCTGGGTTCCATAGGGGAGACTGTTTTTCCCTGTGCTTCCCTCCCTAGAGAGCCCAGCCCAGCCCCCTAGTGGAGACTGAGCAGGAGTTGGGGGAGTTGTTCTCCCACTCTGGAGTTATGATTCAAACTCCTCCCCCAGGGACTGTGACATCACAGAATCTGTCACCCCACCCCACAACACAAAGAAAACTAGTGAGGTTAGGAGGGTTCTAGCTGCAGACACCCCTTGTCATTGCAAAAAGCCCCCAAACCTACTTGCACCCACAAAACACCCTCTCAGGCTATACACCCCCTGCTAGGACAGGACCTCTTGCTCCCACCCCTTTTCTTATCACCACAAGCTGCTCCCAGCCAGGCACCACACCCCATTCACACACCTTTTGTCACTACGTAGCTCAGTGGCAATCACTGCCCTGAAGTGACTCCGGTGCAGGCACTCCCCACACGAACTCCCCACACCGGATTCTGTCCACACACAGAGAATTCTCTCTGCCCGGCTCCTTCGGTTCATCTCGCTGCTCTCCCTACTGCCGCCAGACACTGCTCATCTGCATAACCCCGCCCACGGACACGTGACACCTTCTGTCCTGCTGGTTTCAAGGGAGTGAGTTGCCCTTGGGGAGTGAGCAGGTCACAGCAGGTCACAGCCCCAGTGCACGTCACAGCCCCAGCCAGGGCCGGCTCCAGGCACCAGCTCAGCAAGCAGGTGCTTGGGGCGGCCAAGGGGAAGGGGCGGCACGTCGGGCTCTTCGGCAGCAATTCGGCAGCGGGTCCCTCGGTCCCTCTCAGAGGGAAGAATCTGCCACCGAATTGCCGCCGAAGAAAAAGGCGGCACAATGGAGCTGCCGCAGATTGCGATCATGGGTTGTTTTTTTTCCCCCCGCCGCTTGGGGTGGCAAAAACCCTGGAGCCAGCCCTGGCCCCAGCACACGTCATAGCACGTCACAGCCTGGGGCAGGGAGATATTGGGGGAGGGGGTGGGGGAGGGAGAGACTCAGCCCCATAGACCCATAAGGGCAGGGGATATTGGGGTCAGGAGGAGAGGAGAGGGGGTTGGCAGAGACCCAGCCTGGGCTGCAGGGGAAATGGGGTGGGGTGAGGGAGCTGGGAGACAGAAGAGACACGTGTGGAGTGGTGAAATGTTGGTCCAGGGAAACTGAGTCACTCCCAGGACATGCTGTGCAGGGGGGAGCACAGGAGCAGTGAGAGAGACCGAGCCCCACAGAGTCCAAGAGGGATATTGGGGGCAGGGGATGGGATGAAGGGATGAGAGACCTAGGCCCATAGACCTCCCCTGGCTCCCAAGTTTGGGGGGAGGGGGGAACCACCCCACAGCATTTGCTGGCGGCATGGCTGGGAACCAGGGGAGTGGACCAGGCTGGGGCTGGGTCACTCCACTTACCATGCAGTGAGTGCAGGGGCAGGAGGACGGGACTGGGGCGGAGCAGGGGCAGGGGCCATTTGGAAGAGCCAGGCAGCCTTCCCTGCAGCATCTCCCCACCCCAGCTCCCCACTGCTCTGCCTTCTCCCCTGAGCATGCTGGCACTGCTCCACTTCTCCTGCCTCCCAGGCTTGCGGTGCCAATCAGCTGTTTAGTGTGACAAGCCTGGGAGGGGAGGAGAATTAGAGCGGGGGCGGCGTGCTCAGGGGAGAAGACAGAGCAGAGGTGAGCTGGGACAGGGAGCGGTTCCTCTGCACGCCCCAACCCCCGTTACTTGCTGCGGGCAGCCCTCTCCCCGCACCCCCCCAACCCCCTCCCCAGCTCACCTCCACTCCACTGCCTCCTCTGAGTGTGGCTTTTGGTTCCCCCAACCACTTGGCACCCTAGGTGGCCGACTAGTTCGCCTAGTGGTTGCACCAGCTGTGGACACTGCCTATCAGCAGGATTCCTCCTCCTCCTCCTCAGTGAGATTAAATCTCCGCACCTAGACAGCTGGTCCATCTGCTGCACCACAGTCCCCCATGCCTGAGCCTCCCTGCCAAAGCCCTGCACCCGGCTCCAGAGAATTAAGTCTCACATCTCACTGGGAACTCCACTTCTTGTGCTCAGAGAGTCTCGGCCCCCCTCAGTAGCTGACCTGAGAAACACAGTGTCTGCAAAAGCAGCAAAGAGTCGTGTGGCACTCTATAGACTAACAGACCTATTGGAGCATGAGCTTTTGTGGGTGAATACCCACTTCGTTGGATGCACCAGTGTCTGCCTTTTCCAAAGAGGTGCCTGGAGGGCCTTTTTTTATGGGACCCTGTGGCCTAATGGATAAGGCATCTGACTTCGGATCAGGGGATTGAGAGTTCGACTCCCCTTGTGCTTGTGCAGCTTTACCTTTGGGCTAAAAGTCCTGCTTCCTTCAGGGCTGGAACCTCTTCTTGGCTGCTCAGGCCAATGCTCTGGCTTCAGCTAGAGCCCTGGGAAGGAGTTGGGTGATGGGCATCACAAAGGCTGGGGCAGGAGCCCCAGGTGCTTCCAGTCTAGCCTTTGCCATTCCTGACTTGCCAAAGAAAATGGGCGGCTTCCTGGGCTAGTGTGTAGAGCAGTTTCCCTCTTCCAAATGTGCACCTGTCCCTGTGCTTGAGCTGGTTTGCTACATGGAGCCTGGGTGTTTCTCTGCTTCTCGCCAGCTGGAGAAAAGCCTCTTGGGGTAAAATCTCCTGCCCCACTGCAACAGTGAGCACCTTGAGTGGGAATGGTAAGAGGCCTCACCAGGGGGGCTGGCCCTGCTTTCCTACCATCTTCGATAATGGCCACAGAGCATCAGCAGCTGCCTCGCATGCTGGTCTGTGGGTGGCCTTCAGTGGGTGTTTGGCATGGCAGGGAGCAGGCTGGCTGAGTGTTTTTGTGCCCGTCTGAAGGCCACACATAGGCATGGTCCTGCCCTCCTCTAGCCCTGTCCTCGGTTGTTGTGTGGCTTTTAAGCCTTCCCTTGGAGCTGTCAGCGCCAGCCGCCTCTGCTCTAGGTGCCCAGAGGAGGAGAGGTGTGCTGGGCTCCAGCCTGGGAAGCCTGACCCTGGCACTCCTTCCTTTAAATACCATGTGGGCAAGAGGAAGAGCTGCAGCTACAGGGACCAAAGTTGTGGACATCAGATGAAGCAGCAGGAAACCCAACCATCAGGTCAACCCGCAGGAATCTCTAGCCAGATTGCTAAGTTCTAGGACCCCACCCTATAGCGGCCAGCTGGACCAAAGACCTATCTCCAATGGGCATCAGTGACCCAGGAGGAGGAGAAAAAAACCTCGCTGAAGTTTATCCAGGTAGAGGATAACTATACACATTGAGCTTCAAGGCTTTGCAGCAAACCACAATATCTCCAGGAGGTCCCACTGAGATTTGAACTCAGATTCCAGGATTCAAAGTCCTGAGTGCTGCCCATTACACCATGGAACCTGCCGCTATTTTACCTTCTAGACCCCTGTGTCTCTCGGCTGGCTGGTTTGCACTCTGCACTTACTGCTTCCCACCAGCGGCTTCCTCTCGCAGGACTCTCTCTCCTCCTCCAGCGACTGTTGTCCTGCACTATGGGACCTGCGGGTGCTGCCCTGAGTCCCCACATCCCCCTGCTTGGTCTCCATTCCCTGCAGGCTGCAAAAATGTCAGGGGAGGCCGCCCCTCCCTTCACTCGGTGCTCCCGCTCATATCGGCCAGCTGCAGCCTCATCTCCTGGAACTCGGGCAGCTGTCACTTGATCCGGTCGTACAGTCACAGGATGACTGGCTCCCCAGCCTGGATGCTCTTGTGGAAATCCCACAGGCAACACTGCAGGACTTGGCACCATTAGTCTCTTTGATGTTGCGGTGTTTGCCTGACCGCTGGAACAAAGCCGCCAACTCCTCCCTCACCGACTCCGTCAATCCCTCTGGTTGCCATAGAATCCGCTGATGCTTTCCTGTTCTGCCAACACCACCAGGCCTCGCCCCCCGGCTCTTTTATCTTGCAAGCTCTGGATGTTCAGCTTCCAATGTCCTCTGCCCTGGGTCAGGGACAGGGGCAGCTCCAGGCACCAGCGCATGCCTGGGACGGCAAGCTGCGGGGGGCGGCCTGCTGGTCACTGTGAGTGTGGCAGTCAGGCTGCCTTCAGCAGCATGCCTGCAGGAGGTCCTCTGGTAATGCAGATTAGGTGACATGCCTGCAGGAGGTCCTCTGGTAATGCGGATTAGGTGACATGCCTGCAGGAGGTCCTCTGGTAATGCAGATTAGGTGACATGCCTGCAGGAGGTCCTCTGGTAATGCGGATTAGGTGACATGCCTGCAGGAGATCCTCTGGTAATGCGGATTAGGTGACATGCCTGCAGGAGATCCTCTGGTAATGCGGATTAGGTGACATGCCTGCAGGAGATCCTCTGGTAATGAGGATTAGGTGGCATGCCTGCAGGAGCTCTGCCAGTCCCGCGGCTTCAGTGGACCTCCCGCAAGCATGCCACCGAAACCGCATTACCAGAGGATAACCCGCAAGCATGCTGCCGAATCCGCGTTACCAGAGGACCTCCCGCAGTCATGCCTCCGAAGGCTGCCTGACTGCCGTACTTGGGGCGGCAAAATACACAGAGCCGCCCCTGGTCAGGGAATTGTCCACATTGAGCACATGGTGAGAGTGGCATGATTCGAACAGTCCATAGGCACCACCCTGCACTGTCAATGTGCTCTCCTTCACGTAAATCCGGCAGTGCAACTCCTGGACTGTCCCCACAGAAAGGTGAACCTCCTCTGGGGCTGGTGTGAGCGCCTCTAAGCCGACCTCACTACAGGTCTGCGCCAGGTAGTGCTCATTGTAAAAACGTTTCCTCTGACAGTCAGGAAAACAGGACCAGCAGTCCTCAGGCCGGCTGACACAATTCAAATCCCCCCAACACCAAACAGTCCAGAGGAAAGGAGCCAGTTCCTTCCACTGATCTTTCCATTCATGCCTTAACTGGGGACCATACACACTAATATAGCCGTAACCAGTGCTACAGAGCACAAAGCCCACCAGTAATGCCTTCCCTGGTCAGAGCTCCAGCCCCTTCTGTACTCACACCCTGAATGTGAAGAACAAGACTCCAACTCCATGGTTCTTCCCTGGCCTGGAGGACCAGAGAGATGGGCCTTTCTTCCAATCGCCCTCTTCCTATCAATCTACCCTAAACTCATGAATGTGCATTTTCTGAACACCCACCATGTCCAAGTCCAGCTTCTCTAAGGCACTGAACATCAAGTGCCTCCTCCTGGGCCCTCAAATCCCTTCCACACCAGCTGTTTTCACAGATGCCCCTTCCAGGGTACTGCCCTTGCTAAGATGCACGAAAGAGGTTTTCATCCCCAATCCTGGCCTGTCACTGCCCAGCAGCCCTCTGGCACCATTCCTGAGGGCCACCCTCTCTCACTCTCTTCCTGCCATATCAGGTGCACCAATAACTCATGTAGAAGAGACAACTCCTGTCCCTCATTGTTGAAGGTCAGACCAGGCAACTAGGGGCAGAAGCCCACAGTATTTTTTTCTACTGCAGAGCCCAAGAACTCACCTTGGGTGCAGGCACCACTGTGCTCCCAGAAGGCAAGCCACCCCTGCACAAAGAGAGATGAAAGGACATGCCAAAGCCAGGGATTGAACCAGGGACCTTTACATCTTCAGTCTAAAACTCGCTCAACTGAGCTACTTTGGCACCTGCATGGGATTACTTCGGCTGTTGCTTCTCTGTTCGGGATGTTTTTGCAGCAGTTGCACACAAAAAGGACGTCATTGTCAGCGGCCCATGAAGACAAGACTCACTTTGGCCTGCTTTGATCAGCTTGACTTGCTGACTCACCCGGTTCCTGCCCTAGTGCCTGGGTTGACCTGGTGGTGGAAGGGGACTGGGGGCCAGTGGCACGGGGAGGAAGTTGAGCTGGACCCTGAGCTAGACTAGACCCTGGCAGTGAGAGTCTGGTCACCGTTTGCCGCCCCACCCTGTTGTCCTGGCTTCCCCCACTGGACGTCATTTTGGGAGGGAAGTGGGGCTTCTGCCTCCCCTCCCCGATTTTCACATGGCAGAGGAGTGCGAACAGGAAAATGAACGGCTGCTCCACACCCCCACTGGAGGACCTGACGCCCTTAGCTGTGGTGAGTAAGAAGTGTCTGTTGGCTGACAGGGCCTGTCCCCGGGGAGCTGGAACAGCAGCTGCTGCCTCCCCCTTGGCTCCAGGCTGTGGGAAATGCTCATTGCCTGGCTGCATGGGCAGACGCCGCTCCGTGCTCTGGAGAGCATCTGTATTGCTCTGTCAACCTGCCCCGGGTTGGATAAAAAAGGGGCAATACAGGACTCTGGGCCGTGTCTCCCCAGCCCCTTGCTCCCACACGCTGGCGAGTTGGGTAACTGGCGAGGGATTGCACAAGAGAGAGTCAGAGACAGGGAGAGAACCCAGGAGTCCTGGCTGCCCCCCGACATACACTCTAACCACTGGAGCCCACTCTCCTCCCAGGGCTGGAGATAGAACCCAGGAATTCTGACCACCAATCCACCCACCCACCCCGCTCTGACCACTAGACCCCACACTTCCCTTTTAGATTTTAGGCTTGCTGCCTCTTCTATCCACCCACCCCACCTGTCCATCCCTTTGCTTCAGGTTTCTGGGTGTCACCCCTGCTCTGCACTCCTCCAGTGCACCCCAAGGCTTTTCCTCCCCCCAACCACACATCCTCTCCCCCTCGTGCTGGATCATCTGCTTTGGCTCCCTGCCTACTCTCGGGGCACGCTGTGCGGTGTGGCTGGGGATTGTGCAACGGCCCAGCACCAGGCAATGAAGAATGTACACCACAGGCTCTGCCTTGCCTCACCTGAGCTGCTCTCCAGGTGCATCGGAGCCCAGCGCCCAGCACCTGGGCACTCCTGCCCCACAGGGGGTGAGCTTCAGCCCCTGCCACGCTCCGCAGAGGGGAGAAGGGTCAGGCCAGCCAGCCCTTATAAGATGGGGAAATCACCACTGGGGTTGATGGTATGGCAGCTATGACATACAGAGAAACAATTGTTGAGCCAGCAGAGCACACATACACACACACACACACACACAATTGCAAACATACACAAACACATGCATGAATCCAGCCACACACACACAATTGCTAATATACACAAACACCCACACAAATCCAGCCAACTTCAACACAACTGCTAACAGATGCAAACACATGCACAAATCCAGCCACATGAACACATACACTTGCACAGCCACAAACACAACCCCCACAGCTGAAATAATACCCCCCCACACAAAACCCATACAGAAAACCACACAAACACATGCAGAAATGCATCCATCCATCCCCCCTCACACACACACCTGTCATAAACAGATAGCTAAGGGTTAATGTCTCTTTCACCTGAAACACCTGACCAGAGAACCAATCAGGAAACCGGATTTTTTCAACTTTGGGTGGAGGGAATTGTGTGTCTGGGGTCTTTGTTTTCTGGCTGCCTGCTGTCTCTGAGCTTTGGAGAAGTAGTTCTGTTTTCTAATCTTCTGTTTCAAAGTGTAATAACAAAGAGATCAGATAGTAAGTTATATGGTTTCTTTTCTTTGGTATTTGCATGAATATAAATGCTGGAGTGCTTTGATTTGTATTCTTTTTGAATAAGGCTGTTTATTCAATATTCTTTTAAGCAATTAGCCCTGTATTGTATCATCTTAATACAGAGAGACCATTTGTATTTTTTCTTTCTTTTTTATATAAAGCTTTCTTTTAAGACCTGTTGGAGTTTTTCTTTACTTCAGGGAAATTGAGTCTGTACTCACCAGGGAATTGGTGGGAGGAAGAAATCAGGGGAGATTGGTGTGTGTTGAATTGGCTAGCCTGATTTGCATTCCCTCTGGGGGAATAGGAAAGTCCTTTTTGTTCCAGGACTGGGAACAGAGAGGGGAAGTCACTCTGTTTGGATTCACAGAGCTTGTGTCTGTGTATCTCTCCAGGAGCACCTGGAGGAGGGAAGGGAAAAAGGATTATTTCCCTTTGTTGTGAGACTCAAGGGATTTGGGTCTTGGGGTCCCCAGGGAAGGTTTTTCAGGGGGACCAGAGTGCCCCAAAACACTCTAATTTTTTGGGTGGTGGCAGCAAGTACCAGGTCCAAGCTGGTAACTAAGCTTGGAGGTTTTCATGCTAACCCCCATATTTTGGACGCTAAGGTCCAAATCTGGGACTAAGGTTATGACATGAGTGGCAGCCGGTGGGAGATAGACAGAATCCAGAAGCCAGTAGGAATATTATATTTTTCTTTTCTCTGCTAAGGGCTTTTTAGCAGAGAGAAACAGTTTGGTTTTAAAAGGGAACCAGAGAGAATTTTTTTTTCTGCTCTCTCTGGCAGTTTGTGGCTTGCATGTTAAGCAAGAAGTCGTTAAGGACTATCACGGGTCTTTTGTCACACAATAGCACTCCCATTGAGAGTCATACCAGCACTATATGAATGCAAATAAAGTGGTTTTTCAGGTTTACTTAACATTGAAGATTAGCTAAAGGCACTGTTGCTAGGCAGACTTCAGGAGGCAACAGAGAGCCTGCAGTTCAGAAGAGAAACACCGGAGGGCACCCCAACACAAGAAAACAGGAACCATGTCTACCAAGACAAAAATTGAGGCCGAAGACCAATTCAGAGAAGCTGAACACAGGCGACAACTGGAAATAAAACAAAAAGAGATGGAGATGAAAGAAAGAGAAGAACAAATCAAACAGGCAGCACACAAAAGAAAACTAGAAGAAGAAGAGTTGGCCCACCGAAGGAAACAAGCAGAAGAAGAGGCAGCCCACAGAAGACAGATAGAACTCCAGAGGGAAGCCCACCAACAGGCCATGGAATTAGAAAAGGCTAAGCAACAGACTCCAGCCAACCCTAACAACCCGGCGCCAATTATTGCTCCACAGCACAGGAAATTTCCCACCTACAAGGCAGGTGATGACACCGAGGCCTTCTTGGAAAATTTTGAAAGAGCCTGTCTTGGGTACAGCATCCCCGAAGACCAGTACATGGTAGAATTAAGGCCACAACTCAGTGGACCTTTAGCACAGGTGGCAGCTGAAATGCCTAAGCAGCAAATGAATGACTATAAACTTTTTCAAACCAAGGCCAGATACAGGATGGGGATAACCCCAGATCATGCCCGTCGGCGCTTCAGAACCCAAAAGTGGAAACCAGAGGTGTCATTTCCCAAACACGCCTACTACATTGCAAAAAACTATGAGGCCTGGATAACAGGAAACAACATTCAAACCTTGGAAGAACTGAACCTCCTCATACAAATGGAGCAGTTCTTGGATGGTGTTCCTGAAGACATCACACGGTACATACAAGATGGAAATCCCAAAGATATCGCTGAGGCGGGGGAGATTGGAGCCAAATGGATGGAACTGGCAGAAAGCAAGAAAGCTACTGTCAAGGGGAACGATTACCCCAGGGGGCACACAGACCATAAACCCTACAACCGAGGACAGCCAAAGACCCCACATACCACCCAAGTAAAGCCACAGATACCCTACCCTTCAACCTCACCAGTCTCCAGTAACTCACCTCGGCCCAGTGACCCATCAGATGGAAGATGCTTTAAGTGTAATGAACCGGGACATATCAAGGCCAACTGTCCCAAGAACACCATGCGAGTGCAATTCATTACACCACCATCACACCAAAGATCCCCAGGCCCGGATGCCTCTCAAATACCCTTGGAGCGAAGGGAAAATTTGAGAGTGGGCGGAAAGAAGGTTACTGCGTGGAGAGACACGGGGGCACAAGTGTCAGCTATCCACCAATCCTTCGTTGACCCCAAATTCATCAACCCAAAGGCCAAAGTTACAATTTACCCCTTCATGTCACAAGCTGTAGACTTGCCTACAGCTCAACTGCCTGTCCAGTACAAAGGCTGGTCAGGAATGTGGACTTTTGCCGTCTATGACAATTATCCTATCCCCATGCTACTGGGGGAAGACTTGGCCAACCAGGTGAGGCGGGCCAAGAGAGTGGGAATGGTTACCCCTAGCCAAACCAGGCAAGCTTCCAGACCCATTCCTGTTCCTGAGCCGTCCACAGAGGCCCCGTCTGTGTTACCAGAGACCCAGACAGAGGTAGTGGAACCGGATTCCATGCCTACCACTGAAACAGCCACAGCATCTCCAGTCCCAGGCCCGGAACTGGAACAGCAACCAGCACCAGCAAGTGCAACCACATCTTCAAACTCAACGCCAGAGGGCGCCAGCGAGCCACAACTGGCAGAAGCAACAGACAGCCATACCCAAAAGGCTCAGCCAGAGCCTGAAATACCCTCAGGTGCACCAGCGGAGAGCGGTTCACCAGCAACGGAAACAACCCCATCACTTACATCGCTTCCAGAGGGACCAAGCCCAAGTCCACAGTCTGAGGAAGAACTGGTGACCCCAGCCTCAAGGGAACAGTTCCAGGCTGAGCAGGAAGCGGATGACAGCCTTCAGAAAGCGTGGGCGGCGGCACGGAGCACCCCACCGCCTCTCAGCTCTTCTAATCGATCCCGGTTTGTTATAGACCAAGGACTTTTATACAAGGAAATTCTTTCTGGTGGACACCGGGAAGAATGGCAGCCGCAAAAACAGTTGGTGGTTCCAACTAAGTACCGGGGGAAGCTCTTAAGCTTAGCCCATGATCATCCCAGTGGCCATGCTGGGGTGAACAGAACCAAGGACCGGTTGGGGAAGTCCTTCCACTGGGAGGGGATGGGCAAGGACGTTGCCAAGTATGTCCGGTCTTGTGAGGTATGCCAAAGAGTGGGAAAGCCTCAAGACCAGGTCAAGGCCCCTCTCCAGCCACTCCCCATAATTGAGGTCCCATTTCAGCGAGTAGCTGTGGATATTCTGGGCCCTTTCCCAAAAAAGACGCCCAGAGGAAAGCAGTACGTACTGACTTTAGTGGACTTTGCTACCCGATGGCCAGAAGCAGTAGCTCTAGGCAACACCAGGGCTAACACTGTGTGCCTGGCCCTAACAGACATCTTTGCCAGGGTAGGTTGGCCCTCTGACATCCTTACAGATTCAGGGTCTAATTTCCTGGCAGGGACCATGGAAAAACTGTGGGAAACTCATAGGGTGAATCACTTGGTTGCCACCCCGTACCACCATCAAACCAATGGCCTGGTGGAAAGGTTCAATGGAACGTTGGGGGCCATGATACGAAAATTCATCAACGAATTCTCCAATAATTGGGACCTAGTGTTGCAGCAATTGCTGTTTGCCTACAGGGCTGTACCACATCCCAGTTTAGGGTTTTCACCATTTGAACTTGTGTATGGTCACGAGGTCAAGGGGTCATTACAGTTGGTGAAGCAGCAATGGGAGGGGTTTACGCCTTCTCCAGGAACTAACATTCTGGACTTTGTAAGCAACCTACAAAGCACCCTCCAACACTCTTTAGCCCTTGCTAGAGAGAACCTAAAGGATGCTCAAGAAGAGCAAAAGGCCTCGTATGACAGACATGCCAGAAAACGTTCCTTCAAGGTAGGAGACCAGGTTATGGTCTTGAAGGCGCAACAGGCCCATAAGATGGAAGCATCATGGGAAGGGCCATTCACGGTCCAAGAGCGCCTGGGAAATGTAAATTACCTCATAGCATTTCCCAATTCCCCACTAAAGCCTAAAGTGTACCATGTTAATTCTCTCAAGCCTTTCTATTCCAGAGACTTACAGGTTTGTCAGTTTACAGTCCAGGGAGATGATGCTGAGTGGCCTGACGGTGTCTACTACGACGGGAAAAAAGACGGTGGCGTGGAAGAGGTGAACCTCTCAACCACCCTGGAACGTCTGCAGCGGCAACAAATCAAGGAGCTGTGCACTAGCTTCGCCCCATTGTTCTCAGCCACCCCAGGACGGACTGAACGGGCATACCACTCCATTGATACAGGTAATGCTCACCCAATCAGAACCCCACCCTACCGGGTGTCTCCTCATGCCCAAGCTGCTATAGAACGGGAGATCCAGAACATGCTACAGATGGGTATAATCCGCTCATCTACCAGTGCATGGGCATCTCCAGTGGTTCTGGTACCCAAACCAGATGGGGAAATACGCTTTTGCGTGGACTACCGTAAGCTAAATGCTGTAACTCGTCCGGACAACTATCCAATGCCACGCACCGATGAGCTATTGGAGAAGTTGGGACGTGCCCAGTTCATCTCTACAATAGACTTAACCAAGGGGTACTGGCAAGTACCGCTAGATGAACCTGCCAAGGAGAGGTCAGCATTCGTCACCCATGCGGGGGTGTATGAATTCAATGTCCTTCCTTTCGGCCTTCGAAATGCACCCGCCACCTTCCAGAGGCTGGTAGATGGTCTACTAGCTGGACTGGGAGAATTTGCAGTTGCCTACCTCGATGATGTGGCCATTTTTTCAGACTCCTGGCCCGAACACCTACTACACCTGGAAAAGGTCTTTTGAGCGCATCAGGCAGGCAGGACTAACTGTTAAGGCCAAAAAGTGTCAAATAGGCCAAAACAGAGTGACTTACCTGGGGCACCAGGTGGGTCGAGGAACCATAAACCCCCTACAGGCCAAGGTGGATGCTATCCAAAAGTGGCCTGTCCCAAGGTCAAAGAAACAGGTCCAATCCTTCTTAGGCTTGGCCGGATACTACAGGCGATTTGTACCACACTACAGCCAAATCGCTGCCCCATTGACCGACCTGACCAAAAAGACCCAGCCAAATGCCGTTAAGTGGACTAATGAGTGTCAAAAGGCCTTTACCCAGCTTAAGGCGATGCTCATGTCTGACCCTGTGCTCAGGGCCCCGGACTTTGACAAGCCATTCCTAGTAACCACAGATGCATCTGAGCATGGTATAGGAGCAGTGCTCATGCAGGAAGCAACAGATCACAACTTCCACCCTGTCGTGTTTCTCAGCAAGAAACTGTCTGAGAGGGAAAGTCACTGGTCAGTCAGTGAAAAGGAATGCTATGCCATTGTGTACGCCCTGGAAAAGCTACGCCCATATGTTTGGGGACGGCGGTTCAAACTACAAACTGACCATGCTGCACTAAAGTGGCTTCATACTGCCAAGGGGAACAACAAGAAACTTCTTCGTTGGAGTTTAGCTCTCCAAGATTTTGATTTTGAAATTCAACACATCACAGGAGCTTCTAACAAAGTTGCTGATGCACTCTCCCGTGAGAGTTTCCCAGAATCCAGTAGTTAAAAAGTGTTCTTAAAATGTAAAAGTCTGTTAGTTATATACTTAGTAGTATATGTAAAGGTGCATGTGCTGTATTAATCTGTTTATTTTCAAGTTCTAGAAGGAAATTGCCGCCAGTGAGCTTCCCCACTGTCTGCAATTTGGGGGGCGTGTCATAAACAGATAGCTAAGGGTTAATGTCTCTTTCACCTGAAACACCTGACCAGAGAACCAATCAGGAAACCGGATTTTTTCAACTTTGGGTGGAGGGAATTGTGTGTCTGGGGTCTTTGTTTTCTGGCTGCCTGCTGTCTCTGAGCTTTGGTGAAGTAGTTCTGTTTTCTAATCTTCTGTTTCTAAGTGTAAGGACAAAGAGATCAGATAGTAAGTTATATGGTTTCTTTTCTTTGGTATTTGCATGAATATAAATGCTGGAGTGCTTTGATTTGTATTCTTTTTGAATAAGGCTGTTTATTCAATATTCTTTTAAGCAATTAGCCCTGTATTGTATCATCTTAATACAGAGAGACCATTTGTATTTTTTCTTTCTTTTTTATATAAAGCTTTCTTTTAAGACCTGTTGGAGTTTTTCTTTACTTCAGGGAAATTGAGTCTGTACTCACCAGGGAATTGGTGGGAGGAAGAAATCAGGGGAGATCGGTGTGTGTTGAATTGGCTAGCCTGATTTTGCATTCCCTCTGGGGGAATAGGAAAGTCCTTTTTGTTCCAGGACTGGGAACAGAGAGGGGAAGTCACTCTGTTTGGATTCACAGAGCTTGTGTCTGTGTATCTCTCCAGGAGCACCTGGAGGGGGGAAGGGAAAAAGGATTATTTCCCTTTGTTGTGAGACTCAAGGGATTTGGGTCTTGGGGTCCCCAGGGAAGGTTTTTCAGGGGGACCAGAGTGCCCCAAAACACTCTAATTTTTTGGGTGGTGGCAGCAAGTACCAGGTCCAAGCTGGTAACTAAGCTTGGAGGTTTTCATGCTAACCCCCATATTTTGGACGCTAAGGTCCAAATCTGGGACTAAGGTTATGACAACACCCATCCCCATTCTGTGCACAACCTTGGGTCACTGTGACACTGAATACTTCAATTGGATGGGGGACCCAGCACCATGGTTATTCCCTGCCCCCCAGGACTCGCAGGGGGTGGATTGGGGGCACAGGCAGCACAATCCAGTGCCAGCCAAGGGGAAATTAGAGGTGGGGAGGGGGGCTGTGGTTTCTGCACCACCCGGTTCCTGGCACAGGCTCCTTCGAGGATTTGCTTTTCTTGGTAGTTTTCACCCCATCACCACTTCCTGCCCAGTCCCCTCCAGCTGTGCTAGATGGTTTGCGGGGGGATGGGAAGAACCCAGGAATCCTGGCTCCCAGCCCAACCTGTGCTAACATACAAGACTCCATTCTAACCCCAGCGCTGGGACTGGAACCTAGGTGTCCTGACAACCATCTTCCTTTCCTCTAACCACTAGACCCCACTCTCGCCCTTTTGGGGAGCCAGGGCTCCTGGGTTCTGTCCCCAAGACTGGGAGCAGAGTGGGGTCTAGTGGTTAAAGCAGGAGAAGCCAGGACTCCTGGGTTTTATTTTCAGTGCTGCTGTGTGACACTGGGCCTCTGTTTCTCCTCCCACTTTTTGGGTATGGAGCCTGTAAACTCTGTGCAGCATGTCCTGTCTCTCGCTGTGTCTGGGCAGTGCCTGACCCAATGGGGCCTTGATCTCAGCTGGGGCAGGGACTGTCTCTGTGTCTGTGGAGTCCCCAGCACAAAAGGGGCCTTGATTCTGTCCTGGTCTCTGTAGGTGCTGCTGTTGTGCAGATAAATAGTCGTGATACTAAAAGGCGTGGCAGTGCGTGAGTGCACCACCATTGCCATGCAAGGGCTAAATGTGATTCATGTCCCTGTGACCTCCCGTGCACCCTCCCCCACAGCTGCCCGATTCTGCACCCTGAGCCCCTTGTGCTGCTGCCCTTGTCAACGGCAGTGCTGAAAGCCATCCAGCCCTAGGGCCAAAAGAAGAAGATGCGGGGGGAGGAACTTTGCAAAAATTGGTCACACCAATAGGAAACCAGCCACAGCAGTTTGTGACTTCACATTCCAAAATTAGATGTACGCCCCCCCCCAACACACACACAGAGCCCCCTGTGCCAATGCACCACCTCACCTCTTTCAGGGAGGTCTAGGCGGGGAGCTTTGTGTGGGAGCGGGGATGGACGGCACCATCAAGGTGGGTTCTGGAGATGGTCCTCCAGGTGTGGGCGTCTCAGCTCCAACTGGCACTGGGCTCACGCTGGGCTGCGTTCAGTTCCTCTCTCCGTTGTGCGCTCCAGCTCCACAAACGCCCTTGCCCCCTGCTCTTTCCTTCTGGTACAAAAAACATCCTCTTCCTTCGCCCCAGAGAGACACACCCATGGTGATGCTCAGCACATCTTCTCCCCACCTTCCCCCCATTCCCAGGAGCATTCGGGAAGGGAGTCGGGATTGGGGAGAGCCCGCATCCTGAGGGGAGGGTATGCAGGGCCGACAAGGGGTGGGAGGGGAAGCTGGTACAAATTACCGGGGCCCGGCTGTCCAGAAGGGGGCCCGGGGCCTGGCTTCTCTGGCTTCATTGGCCCTGTTTAGCTGCTCCGCCCTTGCTGGGGGTCCCCAAAAATTTTTTTCACCAGGGCCTGAATCCACTCTCGGAGGCCCTGAGGGTATGGGGGGGCTTGCCCCCTCCACAGAGTATGGGGCTGCCAATAGGCATCTATGCATGGTCCCCCTCAGGCAGGGCCAGGATGGAAATGGGAGGCCTGTGCCCCCAACATGGAGACTCTGGTGTGCAACCTTGCTTAACAGGTCAGTCTGTCCTTTCTCTGACTGTCCCATTCCAGCTTCAGCTAGCGCTTGTGGTTCATTCGTTCTTTTTCATTCCTTTCCTTCTCTAGCTTGTTTGTTCTTGCTTTCTTTTTTCCCCTCTACCTTTCATGCTCTTCCTTTCTTTCCTTCCTTTTCTAATATGTTTTCTCTCCCTTTATTTCTTTCTCTGCCTTTCACGTTCTTTTCACTTGCTCTCTCACAAGTTATTTTTTTCACTTGCTCTTTTCCTCGCTCCTTCCGAGCCAAGCGGGTTCTCCTCGCACACACATTTTGACAGGTTTTCCTCCTGACCAGCAAGTGGATTAAGCACATCTCCAGTGGGGGGTTGCCATGCCAAGGAGCAGGCTGGCCGGTGTCTTTGTGGCCGTCTGCTGGCCACACATAGGCATGGTCCTCCCCTCCTCTGGCCCTGCCCTCAGTTGCTCTGTAGCTTTTAAGCTTCCCTTGGAGCTGTCAGCACCAGTCGCCTCTGCTCTAGGTGCCCAGAGGAGGAGAGGTGTGCTGGGCTCCAGCCTGGGACTCTGCCTCCCTCCTGCCTAGCCCTGACTATCAAGCCTGGCCCTGGCACTCCTTCCTTCAAGCGCTGTGTGGGCAAGAAGAAAAGTTTGGTAGGAAGCACAAGGGCCAAACTTTTGGGCCCCATGTGAAGCAGCAAGAATCCCAACCACCCGGTCAAACCACAGGCATCAGCAACCAGGGTAGCAAGTTCTAGAGCCCCAACCAATTTTGGCTATCACAACCTAGCTCCAGCAGGCAAGTCACCCAGCAAGAGGGGAAAGATCTGCTCTTGTACTGCTGGAGACAAGGAAGTTGAGCAATGTGAGCTTCATCACAAGGTCCCACTGAGATTTGAACTCAGATTACAGGATTCAGAGCCCTGAGTGCTGACCATTACACCATGGGACCAGCTCATGTTGCTTTCTCTGCACATCAGTGACTCTCACAGCGCTGACTCATGTAAGGGACTGTTGGCCCTTTACTAAAACTTACGGGGGTTTTGGTTGGCTAGTTCCCAGTCCCAATAGAAGGGGGAAGGGCCAATGGGAAATCAGGACCCTGAGACTGACAGTCCCCAGGGACAATGGGGAGAGGCCAAAGCTCCAAGTTAGCCGCACTGACAGGCCAGGCAGTGTAATGAGAGAGTCACCCCGCCAGGGGGTCCCATCCTCCTTATGAGCTGGAACTACCTGGGCCAGAGTGGGGCAGAGCTAAGGAGAGAGCAGGAGCCTGAGAAGAGCCGGGGAGCAGAGCTGCACCAGCCAGGGAGAACCAAGACAGATCCCTGCTGGGAGCCGAGCCATAGCAGCATGAGCCATAGAAGCTTTCCAGGGAGCAGATCTGTGCTGGAAGAAGAGCTGCAGCAAGCAGAGCCAGAGAGTCTAGAGGAGCAGCCCAGGGCAATGGAGGCAGAGCCGCAGCAGCACTGGGGCTGGAGTTGGGTGCAGTGGGCAGCTTGGGAGAGTGAGGGGGACCCTGGGCAGAAGGCCCAGCACAAGGAGATGCCACCAGGCAAGAGGCCTTGCAGGCCAGACCTTCAGGGGTCGGGTGGATCGTATCCCCTACATGGGGGCTGACACTGGGAACAAGGGGCCTGTCACCAAGAGCATGTGGCCAATGCCAGAGCAAGTGTCCAGCCCGTGATGTCCCTGCAGCACAGCCATGGCCTGGGAAGGAGGCCTGGGACATGTGAGGGAGAGACTGTGACCTGCCTTGACACTCCAGAGACGCTGGTTGTGATCTCCCTGCGGTACAGAACAGGGTAACCTGTTTTCCTTTTCTTTATGTTTTACATTAATTGCTGGGTAATAAATGGTATTTGCTTGAAGCACATGCAATGAGGAGTGGATCAGGGAAGTGCCCAGAGCTGAGAGAGTACCCCAGAGGGGGACACCATAGCCCTGTTCAAGTGATCATGACAAGATTGGGGGTTGAGCCCCAAGGAATCCTGGGCCCAGCCTTGTCAGGGTTATGAGGTCTCTGCCACACATGAGAGTAGAAGGAGAGTCCTCAAGGTTAGGCAGCCTCTGGGCAAGAGAGTGGGGACTCATATCCTTCCGCTGGCCAATTCCACCGGAGTCATGTATAAACCAGGGAAGTTCCCCCCAGTAGCTGGACCAGAATCTCCCTACACTTGCCCTCATTGCTTCTCTCTCTCCCACCCACCTCTGCTGCTCTCCCTCAGCACCTGGCTCCATAACACTTCCTGGCAGCCAGAAACAATGCTTTCTACACCTGTTCCTGGGGATGTGGCCTCTCTCTTGATTGCTAAGGAAAGGAACCTTTCCAGGAAATGGCCATGGCTTCTGAGAATCTGCATGTGGCTGTGGACAGGATTCGGATGCTGGCACATAAGGCAACTTGGAAGCAGAGTATCCAGACTGAGGCTTGAACTCTGGACCCACAGACTAAGAGCCTGATGCTCTACCAACTGAGCTACCTCTGTTTGTTGCAAACACTTTCCATGTTCACCACAAGAGCGAGCAGGCAGGCAAACGTGAGGCAAAAACAGTCCCAGGAACCCCTCCTGTTTTTCTGCACAGCCACTGCCTATCAGCAGGATTCCTCCTCCTCCTCAGTGAGACTATATCTAAGCACCTAGACAGCCGGCCTGTCCGCTGCACCCCTGGATCGGCACTAGGGGTTTTAGCGCCCTAGGTGCACGGCAGTTTCGCCGCCCCACGCGCTGGTCCCGCAGATCTGGTGGAGCTGCCGCAGTCATGCCTGCGGGAGGTCCACCGGAGCCGAGCAGCCGACTGTCCGCAGGCACAATTGCGGCAGCTCTACCAGAGCCACGGGAGCAGCTGACCGTCCGCAGCCATGACTGCGGCAGCTACACCGGAGCCGCCTGCCGCCCCCTCCGGCAAAACTCCACCCACCAATAATCCTGGCACCCTAGGCGATTGCCTAGGCCACCTAAATGGAAGCGCCAGCCCTGCTGCACCCCAATCCCTCATGCCAGAGCCTCCCTGACAAAGTCCTGCACTTGGCTCCATTGAATTAAGTCTCACATCTCGCTGGGAACTTGACTTCTTGTGCCCAGAGAGTCTCAGCCCCCCACTACATGCATCAGATGAAGTGGGGATTCACCCACAAAAGCTCATGCTCCAAAACGTCTGTTAGTCTATAAGGTGCCACAGGATTCTTTGCTGCTTTTACAGATCCAGACTAACACGGCTCCCCTCTGATACTCAGCCCCTCTTAGCAGATGACCCAAGAAACACAGTGTCCGCCTTTTCCAAAACAGTGCATGAAGCAGCCTAGCTCCTGTGACTACGTGGCCTAATGGATAAGGCATCTGACTGTAGGTCAAGTACATGTGGGTTCAAGTCCCTTGGTTATTATGTTGCTGCAGTTTTACCTTCATGTTGAAAGTCCTGCTCCCTTCAGGGCTGGAATCTCTTCTGGGCCGCTCAGGCCAGTGCTCTGGCTGCAGCTAGAGCCTGGGAAGGAGTTGGAGGTTGGGTGTCACAAAGGCTGGGGCAGGAACCCCAAGTGCTTCCAGTCTAGCCTTTCCCCTTCCTGACTTGCCAAAGAAAATGGGCAGCTGCCCAGGCCAGCGTGTAGAGCAGTTTCCCTCTTCCAAATGTGCGCCAGTCCCTGTGCTTGAGGGGGTCGCTCCATAGTGCCTTGGGAGCCTGGGTGTTACTCTGCTTCTCGCCAGCTGGGGAAAAGCCTCTTGGGGTAAAATCTCCTGCCTCACTGCAAAAGTGAGCACCTTGAGTGGGAACGGTCAGAGAACCCACCAGGGGGCTGGCCCTGCTTTCCTACCATCTTCGATAATGGCCACAGAGCATCAGCAGCCACCCTGCATGATGGTCTGTGGGTGGCCTGCAGTGGGTGTTTGGCATGGCAGGGAACAGGTTGGCCGGATTTCTTGTTGCCTGTCTGCTGGCCACACATAGGCATGGTCCTGCCCTTGTCTAGCCCTGCCCTCAGTTGCTCTCTGGTTTATAAACCTTCCCTTGGAGCTGTCAGCACCAGCCACCTCTGCTCTAGGTGCCCAGAGGAGAAGAGGTGTGCTGGGCTCCCACCTCGGACTCTTCCTCCCTCCTGCCTATCAAGCCTGGCCCTCGCACACCTTTCTTCAAGTGCCATGTGGGCAAGAGGAAAAGTGTGGCCACAAGCACCAAACTTGCAGGCATCAGGTGAAGCAGTGAGAATCCCAACCACCCGACAGCCACAGCCACTTTTAAACCCCAACCAAAGACCTGGCTCTAGTGGGGAGGAGTTACATGACTCACTCTCATAGAGCTGGAGATAGGAAAGCACTTTGAGCACCTGGTCTTTACCACCAGCTAACACAAGATCCCACTGAAATTTAAACTCAGATTGCAGGATTCAGAGGCCTGAGTGCTGCGCATTACACCATGGGACCAGCTTAGGCTGCCTTCTCTGGACATTGGTAAATCTCACATACCAAAAGAATACTAAGCAAAAAACCAATCTGTATGCAAAAATCATACACACACCCACGCACACAAAACTATGCAAGGCATCCACAAAAATCACACAGGACCCACATACACATCAACACGACAGACAAAAACCACACCAACATACAGAAATCCAGGCACGGTTTGAGTCTCATAGCGAAGAGGGTGAGCACAAAGGTGGTTTGGGGGGCAAAGATTGAGGGGGAGTCGGGGGCAGCGCTCTGGGCTCTGCTTGACCGCTCCTGACACAGGCAGCTGGTGGAGAGCAGAGCGGGTAGATCTGTGGAATTTGCCCTGCTCTCTGTAAAGCAAGGAGACCTCTGTGTCTTCTGAGCTGGAATTGTATTTTCTGCAGGACAAAATGATCGGCAGAAGCAATTTGCTTAAAGAAAACTAGCACTCCAAGTGAGGTCTGAACTCACAACTTCACCATCACTACTATAAGCCCTACGCTCTAACCCATTGCACTTTGGGTGCCTAAGTGAGGGCCTTGTTTTCTTGATTCATGGATGGATTAGGGATTGAGGGGGTTGCATTAGCTAAAACAAATCAATATTAATGGCTGCAGGATGGCAGCAGTAGAGGTGAGGAGTCTCCTTCTGTGTGATAGAGCTGGTTCTCCCTTCCATTGCTGAGGGGAAGGTTGGTGCTTTGAGCCCACCCGGTGCTGGAACATCCTGTGAGTGAGATTAACGGGACTCTTGAGAAGAGAAAAGAAGGGAGGGGAAGTCTTTTCTATTCCTGCCTAGCTCCATTGGTCTCCTGCGGCCCTTTCGGCTCTCTGCTCCCCTGTTGGGGAGATGCAGAGACAAGCCCCCATCTGGGTGAGTCACCGAGAGGCTGTGTCCTATGGAGTGTGGGAGGGGGAGGGTTGGATTGGGCTCAAGGGGAGAAGGTTGTGTGTGACAGTGTGTGGGGGAGGGTGTGTTCCTTAGGATATAAATGATGGAAAACACAGGGGCAGTGACAGTGAAGCCCCGTGTCTCAGTGTTATGACCCTGTGTGGTGCTGCCGTTCACCTTCCCCTCCTATGGTCTCATCTTTCATTGAATCCAACATTTTTTCACCTGTCATCACCACAGAGGTGTCCCACATGCCTAGGGCTGGCTCTAGCCATTTTGCCACCCCAAGCACAGCAGCACGCCATGGGGAGTGCTCTGCCGCTCGCCGGTCCTGCACCTCCAGGGGACCTCCCACAGGCGTGCCTGCGGATGCTCCACCGGAACCACGGGACCAACAGACCCTCCGCAGAAACGCCTGTGGAAGGTCCACCGGGGCCGCCTGCTGCCCTCCCAGCAACCAGCAGAGCGCCCCCCGCGGCATGCCACCCCAAGCACGCGCTTGGCACGCTGGGGCCTGGAGCCGGCCATGCACATGCCTCAGATACAGAGTGTCCCTCTTAGAGACACCGAGGCCTGGAACTGATTTCAGCTGCTGGACAGCTCTGCTAGGTCTTTATTCATTTGCACAGGAAAATGCTGAGTGTTTAAATTCATTTCAAGCCCCCCGCCCTCATTCAGCGAACTCCTGAACATACTGGAGATGGGTCTGGAAATCGATTTTCATTCGAAAAAGTTTTTCAAGGGAATCACTTGGATTGGAACTAGGAACCAATTATCCTGCAGGGAAACATTCACCCACTGATCTATCCTCGCAACAAAGAGTGTCATGTACAGCCCAGAGCAGGAACAGTTTTTAACCTGAGGGTTAGTAAACTTTCTCTCTATACAAACACCACAACTTACGAACTCCCCACCCCCGCTCTGTGTCACCAGAGCACAACAACAACTCTCCTTGGAGCACACACAGCTCCCCAGCTCCCTGCCCGTCAGTCTCTCCAGCATTGCTCCAATCCCTTAAAGCAGGGTCTCAACCTCAATTTACCTTAGGGCCAGTGCCAGTCCTCCAATCCTCACAGTGGGCCAATAATGTCACTCATACCACTCAGAACCCATCTCCCAAAACTCTGCCTCTCAGCTGCCTAAGGCTCTGGGAGGGAGGTTGCGTGGGGGGAGGAGGTCTAGGTTCAGGCCCTGGATTGGGGCTGGGGATTGGGGCACAGGCTCTGGGTGGAGTTTGGGTGCAGAAAGGGTGAGAGGCTGGTCTCTGGAAGGGAGTTTGGGTGCAGAAGGGGTTCTAGGGTGCAGGCTGTGGGATGGAGTTTCGGTGCTGCATGCAGGTTGTGGGCTGGGACAGGGGGTAGGGGGAACAGGAGGAGGGGTGAGGGTGCAGGCCCTGGGAGGGAGATTGGAGGCGGGTGGGAGTGGGTGTGTGGAGGGAGGGGGTGAAGGTTGTGAGAGGGAGTTGGGGGCAGATGTATATGGAGGGCTTGCAGGCTGTGGGAGGGAGTTTGGGGGCTGGGAAGTATGGTGGGACGGGGTGCAGGAGCTGGGAGAGAATTTGGGAGGTGTGGAGGGGGTGCAGGCTCTGGGAGGGAGTTTGGGGGGAGGAGGGTGTATGGGGTGAGGGTGCAGGCTCTGGAGGGAGTCGGGTGCGTCGTTCACCTGGGGCTCCAAGGTGGGGCGGGCTGGGGGGGTCTCCGCATGCTGCTGCCTTCAGGCATCACCCGCGCAGTGTCTCATTGGCTGCACGGGCTTGGGGTGGGGGCAGCGCGTGGAGGCACAGCTCTGCCCCGCCCTGCCATGGGGAGGGGCCGGCAGCCACTGGAGCGAGCAGGCAGATGCCACTCAGCTCCACTGCACTGCCCGGGGTCCTGGGAGGGGAATGCCTGGGGGCAACAGGGGGGCCAAGGGAATGACACGGTCCCAAAACTGCTGGAGCCCCACAGACAAGATGTAGGGACCAGGACTGCCAGCCAGACAAACACCTTTAAGAGGAGGCGTCCCTCTCCCTGTCAAGAACTGATCTTCCTCCTTCAGTTCAGTGACAGCCTGAATTGTTCCTTATCCTGGCAGAGCCAGAGGATTCAAAGCAGCAACGTCAAACCTCTGTGTAGCTCGCAGGGATGGACATAAACACTCCCTGCTATCTGAAGAGATGTTCAGCTTTGCCCTTGGTCAACTACAAGGCTAAAGGGAAAGGAGGTGGTGCCAGATATAAAGAGTGAAACACGACACATCATAGTTATGCCCGTGGTAACTGCAAAATCTTTTTATAGACTTCTTCTTATCATCAGTGTATTGTTTTCTCTGGAGTCTGGGCCTTGACCAAGACATTTGTACCTTGATAAAATAATCAACTGCTCTTGGTGAAGGCAATGGACTTGATACCCAGTCGGGTGTCCCTACACAGGTACAAGTACTAACAACAGTGGCTGCCTTTTAGCCATAGCTTTTAATCAGGGCAATAAATTGAAACAAACCCCTGTTAAATCATTTCTCAACTCAAGTCCTTCACCCACATTCCCTAGAGCATTGGCCCACCATGTGGACATTTCATTTCCTGCCTCAATTTCACACAGAGACAATTTCCTTTGCACAGATCCATGAACAGCAAAACCTCCCCGTGTCTCTGGTCTGAGCCAGGGCATTCAATTCCAGTGAACCCTTCTCTCCTGCAGTGGCGATGGGCAGACAGAGGGGACATGGCACCTGCACCCCTGCCAGTGAGATATTGGCTCGGCTCTTTCTTTCTGCTGCTGCTGTTAGTCCAGGAAACATCAAGGGTGCAATGCAAGGCTGGGTTCATGCACCAAGCCCTGGAAATATTTCAGTCCCCCAGAGAAATCCTGCCCTCTGCTATTGGAACGATGTGCTGGAGATTTGACTAGGAAAGGGACTGTCTGAATTGTCAGAGTGGGGAATGAACAACAATCTACAGCAATGTCGTTCACACAAACACACTCTCATCCTGCTCCAGCCGGAAGGGAAATGGGCAGGAATTCTCGCTGTTCAGTCCAGGACACACTTACACTGATGCGCAGACATGAGTGTGCTGGGGAAGCTGGTCTGAGCAAACAATTTGAAGTGACAATTCAGTGAGAACAGAGCCATCATGTAGTAAAATGGGTGTATGCCAAGTGGTTAAGGTGCTGGACTCGAAACCCATCAGGGTTGCCCTGCGCAGGTTCAAATTCTGCCAACTATGCAAGCACTGTGCTGTTGTTATTGTTGTAGAATCAGTGTCTGAGCATTCACAGTGTGAACTGGAGTTATATCTAGTTTCACTCTGTCTACACTGTGGCACTGTTATAGCACTCTGGAGCAGACAGCAACTAGAGAGGTTTTCTCATCCCTGTAATAGCTACATTGACAGAACAATTCTTCCTTTTCTTTAGCACTATCTAACCAGGGCTTAGGTCTGCTTAACTCTATGAGTTTGGGGGTGGAGGGTTTTCACACCCTGAGAGACATCGCTCTGCCAGTTCAGTGCCCAGTGTACACCAGCCCTTAGATCCCTCTTGGTATTTCAGTGCAGGTACTGACCTGTGAGAGGAAAACATCAGCTGACAAACACAGAGACTGAATTCCCCACATTTAATCTCTCTGCACTTTCCAGAAAGTCACAAAATTGAATTCATTCTTGCTAGGACAGAGAAAAAATAAGTGACACTAAGTTTTTGGCTTGATTAAATAAAATGAAGTGTTTAATTAATATAGTAAAAGTCTGAACTGATTCCTCTAACACCACAGCGTGAAATAGGAAGAGAGAAAATTCTTGTCAGTGATGACTGATCTCACAAATGATCTTCCCATTATTAATTTCCATTGGAGGTCTGGGCATCTCCAGTGTCATTGCTCTGCATTCACCTTCCTCTTAGAATTGTTCTCAGACATTCACCTTCCTCTGCAGCATGGGGCTCGGGTCACTTGCTGGAGGATTCCCTGCACCTTGAGGTCTTTAAGCCACGATTTGAGGACTTCAATAACTCAGACATAGGTTAGGGGTTTGTTACAGGAGTGGGTAGGTGAGATTCTGTGGCCTGCATTGTGCAGGAGGTCAGACTAGATGATCAGAATGATCCCTTCTGACCTTAAGCCTATGAATCTATGAATCTATTCCCAAATTTGGAAAATTGTGCAGTTCAGAATGTGAATAGTGACCCCGTCTGCTTCCTGCACCTGCTCTACATTGCTCCACAGCAGCTTCTCCCCCTGCAGAGTCACCCCAGCACGGCAGTGCAGCTGCCCAGAGGTCAGCAGGGGCCCCTGGCAAGGACAGTGGGTGCAGCTAACAGCCCAGTCTGTCTGGCAGTGAGTCAGCTGTAAAAAAGCAACACTCCCCCCAGAAGTACAGAGACTGAAATCCCCGACTTTAACATCATGATCCTTGTAGAAAGCCACACGTGTCAGTTGTATTTTCACAGGGAGATGCAAAAACCAGGTGACACAAATTTTTAAGTTGAGTAAATAAAGTTGAGGAGACAGTTATTAACCTCACAGAAATATACTAAAGCTCCCTCAACATAACACCTGAAGGTGAAATATGAACAGAGACAAACCTTGTTAGCAAAGGCTCCTTTCCCAAACAATCCTCAAAATGTTACTAATTCCCACCCCTCCCCCACAGGAGCTCTGTGCAGTGTCACTGTTCTGCAGGCAACTTCCCATTCAATGCTTTTGTGGGACATTCCCAGGCCTGGAAATGTACCAACAACAGAATTTGAAGAGCAAACCTGGCTCCCCACACCAGGCAGGATTTAAGTGTTTTGTCCCTGTCACTTAGTGTTTGTCAATAGTACAGACGCCAGGGGAGGGATCCTGGCACAGGGGCTGGTGGGGGAGAAAGGACTGTAGATTCTGACCTGCGTTCTGGAGAGGAGGTAATAGTTGAAAGGGGCATTTTTGTCTTCTTTTCTCCTCAGTGTCCCCTGGGCTGGATTTGACATTCCACAGGACAAATGAGGGGGTGAAGCTGTTTGGTTAATGAAAACCAGGGCTCTGGGTGAGGTTTGAACTCACAACCTCAGCACAGCACCTCTCAGCACTACCCTGTAAGTATTGTGCACTAAGCGATTGCACCACTGGAGCACCTGCTATTTAAGGTTCTCTGAGACCCCTAGGTTGATAAGGGCGAGCAGTGACCCCCCCCCAAAGACTTCTCTGTGGGGTTGAGAGCAGGTAGCGACAAGTGTTGATACTTGGTGGGGTGGATTCTTATTAAGGGTTCTAGGCCCCATTTGACCCTTTTGTTCGTCCCTGTGTAATAACAGAGCTGGTTAAGACTCACTGCAGAGTCTTGCTGCAGACCAACAGATCTGAAATCACTGATCACCAGGTCTAAGCATTAGTTCTGCTTTGGGACAGCGTCTCTAAACTGCCCAGTCTGCACTAGCAGAGAGGCTTCCTCACTAACACCCACCTCAGGCCCGTCCCTGGGCCCCCCATTTCCCCATCCTCCCCCCGGTGCCTCCCTCTGTCTGTGGGGCCCCTCACCCGACCCATCCACTTCCCTGTCCCATGGGCCCACCCCAAACCCCCTCCTCCTCCTCGCCCCCCTCCTCAGTGCCCTGCCTCTGACCACCTCCTCCCCCGTCCTCACCGCCCCTCTTCCAACCTCCTCCTCCCTTGCCCTCAGCGCCCCACCCCCGACATCCTCCTCCTCCTCATCCTCAGCACCCCTCCCCCAATTGCCTCCAACCCATTTCTCCATTGCTGGACCCCACTTTCCCATCCCCCACTCTCCCAGTCCATCCCCAGGGTGTGAGGTTCCTCATCTTCAATCTCTGCTATCCCCCAACCTGCCGGGTTCCCCTTTTCAGCCACCGTGGGGCCTTGCAACCCACCCCTGCCTGTCTTCGCTGGGGTTTCTAAATCACGTAGTCCCACAGTGCACCCTGGTAACACCACCCTCCTCTCCTCCTAATCCCACTAGTCCCTTCCCTTGGGTCCTCTGGGAACCCCAACCTCACAGTGTGAAATTATTTATGAGTGTTTTAAATTTCAGTGCTCTGCATTTTTCTCCTGCCACTGTCACCTGGCAGCTCAGGGATATGAGATTCTCCTCCATTGCGTTTCTGCCCACGGAAACTGACGAGAGATCACACTTCAGCACCTTTGTAAGTAAAAGCAACCTGGAAACAAACCAACTGCCTCCAGAGTGTGTAGTTTGTGTTTCTATTGTTGCAGTTGATGTGTGTGCAGCATGCATGGTGTGTGTGTATGTGCGCAGTGTGTGCAATGGACAGGGGCATGGTGTGTGTGTCTATGTGCAGTGTGTGGTGGACAGTGGCACTGTGTGTGTGTGTGTGTGCAGGGCCAGTGTAAGGAAGTTTCGCTCCCCAGGCAAAACTTCCTTCTTGTGCCCCCTACCCCAGCCCTGCATCAGCTACCTCCCCCTCTGCCATCAGGCACCCCCCCCCCCGCGGCAGCTCCCCCGCTGGAGAGCCGTGCAGTACCTCCCCACCCCAGCTCACCTCTGCTTCATATCCTCCCTGAGCACCCCGCCCTGCTCTAGTTCTCCTCCCAGGCTTGTGGCGCCAAACAGCTGATTGGCGCTGCAAGCCTGGGAGGTGGGAGAAGTGGAGCAGTGTCTGTGCACTTGCGGAGGAACCACTGTAAAAAAATAATTGGGGGCACCACTTTTTGGCGCCCCCAAATCTTGGTGCCTTAGGCAACTGCCTAGTTTGCCTTAATGGTAGCACCGGCCCTGTGTGTGTGTGTGGTGGGCAGTGGCACTGTGTGTGTGTCTGTGCAGTGTGTGTGATGGACAGTGGCACTCTGTGTTTGTGTGTGGACAGTGGCTGTGTGTGTGTGTGTGTGTGTGTGTGTGTGTGTGGTGGACTGTGGCACTCTGTGTGTGTGTGTGTGGACAGTGGCACTGTGTGTGTGTGTGACAGTGTGTATGTGCAGTGTGTGTGGTGGACAGTGACAATGTGTGTGTATGTGTAGTATGTGTGGTGGACAGTGGCACTGCGTGTGTGTCTGCAGTATGTGTGGTGGATAGTGGCACTGTGTGTGTAGGTGCAGTGTGTGTGGTGGGCAGTGGCACTTTGTGTGAGTGTGTGTATGAGCAGTATGTGTGGAGGACAGAGGCAGTGTGTGCTCACACAGGAATTCATGGGGAACTCACCACCCTTGGCGCAGCATTTGACTTGTCCTCGGAGTGAATGTAGCACTGTGGAGTGTCTGCACAGAGCATCTTCTGACAGCTCAGAGGAGCAATTGCAGAGAACGTCCTTCACAACCCCAGGCTGGAAAATGCTCAGTGAGTTCTGTGGGGGCAGAGCAAAACACCAGTCTCTGACACCTCCTGCAAAATGGCCTCGCTCTGCTCCAAAGCATGGAGACGCTGTAGCTTTAATGGTAGTAAAAAAAATGGCGCCTTGGGAAAACAAGCGTAACGCCCTTTCTGGAAAAGGCTGAAACTTTTTTGCTGAAATTAAAAAAACCAATTCAGCCCAACTGGCTGTTAATGACCCTTGCAGAAAGTCCTACTTCTTGCCCACCATGCACGTGAAAGAACCATTTCCGTTTCAGTGCCAGGAGAAAGGAGACCCAGAAGAAGCCTCTGTGCCTCCTGCACTTCAGCAATGCATGGGAGGGGTCAAATAATCAGATCAAATATTACAGTGCATGATGGGGTGTGCGTACCCCGCACTAGGCAAGAAAGGGTTAATTCCACACTATGGCTGGAGGAAGTCCCGCCCTCAGACCCTGCTGGGCGTGCTCCAGCTGCTTGTCAGTATAAAGGAGAACAGCTCAGCTCAGTCCGGGCTGGTCATTGAGGAAGACGCATGCTTGGTGGAGGCTCCAGGCCAGGAGCCGCTACAGCCCCTGACTGCGGGACCAGAGATCCCAGGTACCAGACTGGAGATTTGCTACCTACAGTCAATTGGTGGGAGTCAAAGTTCTATGGAGCTGCCAGTGCCAGGGAACCTGGAGACCGTGATGATAGATGGACGATAGCTTCAGGAAACAAGATAGGAAGTGGCCCCGGGATGCAGAGTGAGTGGTATCTCGTACCCGTGTAAGGTCAACGTGTTGCGGTAGGATCCTGGCTGGCTGGGTAACGAACGCACTCAACTTGAGAGGGCCTGGGGCTGGGACCCAGTGGAGTCAAGTGGGCCCACTTCCCCTTAATCCAGCCACTATCCCCGTTTTGAAGCGGCCCCCTGATCTGGCTATTAGGCCTTGCAGCCCTGAACCAAAGGGTGGCCATATTGACTCACTGACGCAATCCTGAACCCAAGGACAGCCATGTTGACTCTGGACTTAGTGCGCCTAAATCTTGAGTTCAAGGACAGTCCGACCTTTCCAGTGATATCTCACATGGCCCATCTTGCATAAAACACATCTTAGCTGTGCCATACGCATATCATAACAATATTCTCTATGAAGAATACGGGGTGTAGGGTCACAGCTCCTCTGGCAGGGCAGCGGCTGGCAGGGACCAGGAGAAGCTAGAGAGAGCTCCTGGCTGGTTGCTGGGAGTTGCAGGCTTGACCCCCTGAGAAGAGGGCGAAGAACGTGCTGGGGCTGCGGGGAAGCGGCCCCGGGAAATGAAGCAGCATTGGGGGATGAAGTTAAGGAGAGGAAGCAGAAGCTGTTAGCTACAGGATCCCTGGGCTGGGACCCAGAGTAACGTGGGCCTGGATCCCAGCCACTCACCACTGGGGAAATGGCTGGATTGGGAGACACTTCACCGCACACCTGCCTATGTCACCCTGGAAAGGAGGAGCACAGATCATGGCACGGCCGAATGGCCGAGTCATAAAGAGGATGCTGCAGTACTTGGACTGAGGCAGGTCTGCAAGCAGTGACAGCGATGGATGAGGCACCACCAGGAGAGGGAACACTGGCTGACCGAGCTGATCCCTGAGACAAACTGCAGGAGGTACCACCCTGGCATCACCCATTACAGGGCCTGAGTGCATGTCCTCCCCTTCCTGGGGGTCTGGCCAGGCTCTGCCAAGTGAGGCTCAACTGCTCTGTGAGCCCATCCAGGGAGCTGATACCACCCAGACATATGAGTGTCCTCAGGGCAACACAGTTACAAAAGTGGGTAGGGGCAGGCTGCAGCGCACACCACACCTGCTGGCTCAGTCTTGTGCATGCTGGTGTGGCCACCTTCCTGTTGAAGAGACCTGGTCCTACCGTCTTCCTAGAGCTCCAGTCTGCCCTGCTGCCATCTCTGTCTATGTTGCTGTTGTCTGCTCTAGTAGCTGACTGGAAGGGGCACATTGGCCCCAGGCCATGTAGCCATGAGGTCTGGAAGGCTGAAGGCAGGAAGAATGGTGCCTTCCTAGCCCACTTAATATTCCATAATATAATTAAGAAAAATATTTCTCAATGAATTCTCAGTAAAAGATCAGAAACAGCTAGTGTCTGCATCATGCTACGGGCAGACCAACCTAACTCACATTTGAACCTCTTCTTTTCACACTGTTGCTCATTCTCAGGGTCTGCTTTGTCTCCAGATAGATCCATTCTCTTTCAGAACTGCCTTGCTCTTCCTGTCTGTTTCACTCATGACCATGCTGGAGTAAAAACTCCCCTTCACTCTATTCTCAGACAAACACTAGTATTAACTGTTTGCTACTGAGGGGGTTAGAAGCATTTATTGCTTGAAGGATGACATTTCTGGGGGATTGTTCCCAAGATCCAGCACTTTGTGTTCAAACATTTCCCAGCTTCCTTGGTGAAAATAAGACCAAGGTTTCTTTGCAGTGTACAAGAATAGAGGCAGTTTTCACCCCAGGTGGGACATGAACCCACAATATCTGGCATAGGAAGCCAATGCCTTATCCATTAGGCCACTGATATGCAGCGTCAAGGACAGAAATTCCCTCTCATAAATGCACATTCCTCACATTCGCTTAGAAGCCAAATACCCTCTTTCTGCACCTTACAGAAATGTCTGCATCCCCTGACAGCAAGGCAACTAAGCAGGTGACTGACAGAGCTGAGCACCACCTTTCTACCAGCCATCTTTAGAGAAGAACCCCATCCTAGAGTCACCCTTCCCTCCTTCAGCACCTCCACGTCTGTGGCTCTGAGTGGCAGTAGAATGATTAGGGGGCAAATCCGGGGCTGAAAGGGGAGTAAGGTTGGCCTGTAAGGAGTAACCAGGTGGGGCAGACCCAGAGAGAGACTGTGGGCTGTTGGTGGGTTGCTGGGATCTGAGCTCTGGATCAAAGCTACACAGTGACCTGACATACAGGGTTATAAGGCCAACATAGTGACCCCTTACTGGCCTTGATGAACCCCAAACCGTTGTTACTAAGGGCATTGAGGAGTCTCTGTCCCTTAATAACTTCTGGGAACTCCCCAGCAGGCTGCGGGCGTCAGCCACCTCCTGTCACACAGGTTAGACTCCTGGCGCTGTGCCAGCTGCCCCCTCGTTTGCAGGCCCAGTGTAGGAAGAAGGAGGCCTGGTGCTGGCAGAAGAGGGTTTGGATTAATCCACCTCTGTGTTATGGGCACAGCACACGGATGCTGTGTCCCTCTGCTGGCTTTTCTTCAGCAGCACCTAGTGGCCCTGGCTCCAGGCTAGCGCCTGGTGAGCTCTGGCGCTGGCAGGAAGCGTTGCAGGGTGCTGGGCAGTGGCCCTGGAAAACCAGCTGCTGGTAGGTGTCTCTGTGGTATCATGGGTCAGTGAGTTCAGCTGTTAATGGAAAGGAGGGGGGGTTTATGCTCCCCCAGGGATGCCACTGAAGGCTCTTCCTGGGCTCCTCAAGGTCTGCTGGGAGCCGTGATGTTCCCCTTTTGCCGCCTCAAAGGCTCCCTCTTGGACAAAGTGGGTTCACCTGCTGGCTGGAAGAGTGTGGGGGCTGCGCTGCAAAAGCCCATCTCCCGGCAGCTGTGCTGGAGGCTTGGGCTTAATCCTCAAAGCCGAGCGCAAAACCTTCAGCCAGGAATGTTTCGCTCCCTCCCGCCTCCGCCCAAGCGGCAAGGGAGAAGTGGACGAGACACGCCAGCTCAAAGATGCCTCCCTCCCGCTTCCCTGAAGGCCGTGCAAAGCTCTTGGCCTGCCTCATGCCTTGTCAGGAAAGCACGGCCATGCTGCCCAAGCCTCAGTCACATCTGCAGCCTGCCTGCCCCGGCTGACGGCATGCAGAGCCACGCGAGTCAATGGCAGGTCAAGTTGGGAGCCTCAGCTCTTTCCCCTGACAGCCACACACACACAGAGCACTGCCTGGCATCCCGAGAGCCTCCCTCGTGTTCTCCCGCATCAGCAGCCTGCCACGCTCAGGCCTGCCTCTTGCCTTCAGCCCAGGCAGCCAGAGGTGCCGGGAAGCTCCCTGGCAGGCCGCCGCCTCAGCCAGGAAATAAGGAAAAGGTGATGAATAAAGAAGTCAGGAAATAACAAGGAAATGAAGAGGTTTGTTGAACGGGTTTCTGTCCGATTTACCAGCTTCTCAGCTACCGCTCAAAGTTAAAGACCTAAAGTCAACCTATCGGCATAAGCACAGATGGTTAGATGAGAATTAAAAGGAGCTGCTGTCACAAGTGTTAGGTGCCTGCAAGCAGCATGCAGACCGTTTAAAATGTCACAATTAGAGGCTCAGATGAAATGTTTGCCCTAAATCAGAAACGACAATAGGAGGAGCAGCAGAAAGCCACTCTAGGTATACAGCCAAGTAATGGAGGCTTTTAGAGGCAAAAAGTCATCCCTCAAAATTTGGAAATCAAATCCTAGTGAGGATAATAGGAAGGTGCACAAACTCTGGCCTGTTACGTGTCAAAGTGTAACAAGTCAGGCCAAGAAAGAATCTGAGAAGCAACATGTTAAAGACACAAAAGCTAAGCATAAATCCGGTCAATGAGCGTCCTGGTCTGTCCCTGCAGAAAAGTGAACCCCCTCTGTGGCTGGAGTGAGCTCCTCTAAGCTGACCTCACTACAGACCTGTGCCAGGTAGTGCTCACTGTAAAAAGGTTTCCTCTGACGGTTGGGAAAACAGGACCAGCGGTCCTCAGCCCGGATGACACAACTAAAATCCTCCTCCCAACAACAAACATCATGCAGTCCAGATGAAGGGAGCCTTTGATCTTCCCTCTCATGTCTTAACTGGGGACCATACACACTAATATAGCAGTAACCAGTGCCACAGAGCACAAGTAATGCCCTCCCTGGTCGGAGCTCCACCACCTTCTGTACTCGCACTGCAAATGTGAAAAACAAGACTCCAGCCCCATCATTCTTCCTTGGCCAGGAGGCCCTTCCTCCAATCACCCTCTGCCTATTGAGCTACCCTAGAGTTGTTAATGTGCATTTCCTGAACACCCACCATGTCCAAATCCAGCTGCTCCAAGGCACTGAACCTCAAGCACCTCCTCCTGGGCCCCCAAATCCCTTCCACCTTCCACACAGCCATTTTCACAGTTGCCCCTTCCCTGGTACTGCCCTTGCTCAGCTGCGCAGAGGAGTTTTCATCCTCAATCCCTGCCTGTCACTGCCCAGCAGCCCTCTGGCACCATTCCTGAGGGTCATCCTGCCTTGCTCTCTTCCTGTCATGTTGGGAAAGATAGTTCTCATTGTTAAAAGTCAGGTGGGCCAACTAGGGGCAGAAGTCCATTCTATGTTTTCCTACTGCAGAGCCCAAGATCAGAGACTCACCGTCTGCGCCACTTAGAGGGGAGGCAAGTGGGGCAATTTGCCCAAGGCCCTGCAGGGGCCCCATGAGAATACAGTATTACAAATTTTTTTTAATGTAAGGAGCCCTCAAAATTGCTTTCTCCCTAGGCCATCCCTGCTCACCTTGAGTGCAGGCACCGCTGTGCTGCCAGAGAACAAGCTGCCCCTGCACAAAAAGAGGATGAAAGAACCTGCTAAAGGCTGGGATTGATCCAGGGACCTTTAGCTTATCAGTCTAATGCTCTCCCAACTGAGCTCTTTTGGCAGCTGCATAGGATTGTTTTGGCCTATTGCTTCTCTGTCCAGGATGTTTTTGCAGCAGTTGCACACAAAAAGGACGTCATTGTGAGCGGCCCATGAAGTCAAGACTCGCTTTTGCCTGCCTTGCTCTGCTTGACTTGCTTCCTCACCCTGTTCCTGCCCTAGTGCCCAGGTTGTCCTGGTGGTGGAAAGGGACTAAGGGCCAATGGTGTGGGGAGGAACTTGAGCTGGACCCTGAGCTAGACTAGACCCTGGCAGTGAGAGTCTGGCCACTACTTACCACCCCACCCTGTTGTCCTGGCTTCCCCCACTGGATGTCATTTCAGGAGGGAAGTGGGGCTTCTGCCTCCCCTCCCTGATTTTCACACCACAGAGGAGTACGAACAGGACAATGAATGGCTGCTCCACATCCCCACCGGAGGAACCCGACGCCCTTAGCTGTGCTGAGTAAGAAGTGGCTGTTGGCTGACAGGGCCTGTCCCCCAGGAGCTGGAACAGCAGCTGCCGCCTCCCCCTCAGCTCCAGGCTGTGGGAAATGCTCATTGCCTGGCTGCATGGGCGGCTGCTGCTCCGTGCTCTGGAGAGTGTCTGTGTTGCTCTGTCAACCTCCCGTCTTCACTGAGCCAGTCTGGTAAGGTCCCATGTGCCCCTTCCGGCCTGGCAGCTGAGAGTCTGTGCAGACATCAGCCCCCCTGCCAGCCCCACAGGCAGCAGCAGCGCCAGCCCCCCCAGCACCACAGGGGCACTCAATGCACTTCCTGTGGGGAAACGGCTCCTTGGTGTCCAGCTGCTAGAGTGAGAGCCAGGTGAGAGCAGTGTCTGGCTCACCTTGGGGGAGAGAAGAGACCTGATGAGTGCAGATCTCCCTCTATCTCCCCCGCAATGCTGGTCAGTTTTATTGTCACTGTGACAGTCAGCGTTTCTCTTCAGGACCGGCCCTAGAGGGATCGGGGGTCTGGGACAAATTCCTCCTTTCCTCCCCAGGCCCTGCCCCCACTCCACCCCTTCCCTCAAGCTCCCACCCCTGTCCCATCTCTTCCCGGCTTGCACCATTCCTCTCCCTCTCCCACCTCTTCCCGTCCCTGCTCCTCCCTCACCCCACCCAGCGCCTCCTGGACCCCACTGAACAGCTGATCACTGGCAAGTGGGAGGTGCTGAAGGAGAAGAGGAGGAGCTTGTCTGCAAGGCCTGTAGTGTGTGTGTGTGTGTGGGTGGGTGGGGAGCTGGCTGGCAGTGGGTACTGAGCCCCTATTTTTTCTCCGTTGGCTCTGCAGCCCCATAGCTCCCATGGATTCGCTGACTTGGCTCCTTTCGCACTTTAGAGAGAGGAGCAGAACCAGGGCTGTAGTTGATCTATGGGGCACAAGGTGAGTGGCAGAGGCTTCAGGTGCTGAGAGTTTGCCTGGCACCTCAGGGACACAGTGTGAGGTGGTGTCCCAGGGATCTCTATGAAAGGAGCAGAACAGGATTTATTGGGGTGGGGAGAGAACTGAGAGTGTCTCAGGGGGTGGTACAGAGGTATTGCCTGGGTTAGAGACTGGCTAAAACACAGACCTCGCTGTGAGCAGGATTTGAAACTGCGCAGGGGAACCCTATTGGGTTTTGACTCCAACGCCTTAACCACTCAGCCATCAGCCCAAAAATGTCCCAATGCCAGAGAAACTGGTAAAGAATCACAATGTCCAGGCTTGAAGTCATCTGAACTACAGAATTCCCACAGCAAACCTGGCTCCCAAAGCACAGGGGGGATTTGCGTTTGTTCTCTTTGCTTAGCCATGTGCAGTCGCACAGAGAGCACGTTTAAAAGTCTCTCCTCCCACAGAGTGGGAATGGGAAATGATTCTCAACTTGAAGCTTGATGTGAATGGGGATGTCTAGACCAAGGGGCCAGGGACAGATCTTTGCTAGAGAAACCAGTGACACATGGCACCAGGCTAAGGAAAATGTTCCCTGGAGTCAGTAACTGGATTAGCAGCAGTATTGTGCAGAGAAATGTCTCACAATAGGAGTCAGAGCATTGGTGGTTTGGTAGCAGAAGTCACAGCCACAGCAGAGGAGGTCTAGCTTTGGTTTCTGGCCAACAAAGGGATGAGTTTTATTGTCTCCAAATTTCAGTAGAAAAATTCAGACCCAAACTGTGTGTGGTGGGGGTTTCTCTGGTTTGGTTTGTTTTTCTCATTTGAAATGTCCTTGATCGTTTTTCTGGGAAAACTTTTTGGAGAAGGGCAAGGAAGAGTCCAAACAATTACAAATCTCCACAGGAGTGAAGGGGTCTCTCAGTGCCGGGGAGAGGTGGAGATTTTCATGGAGGGGAGTTGAGGAGATAAATGAGAGGCTTTTGCTCCCGCAGAGGGAGCGGCTTGGCAGGTTCATTTTTACCAAGTGAACCCCCCTCCCCCCATACACATGTTGCTCCCCTGCTGCTGCTACCCCAGCTCAGAGCCCACTGTCACCCCCAGCATGTGACCTACAGCTTCCCACTAACAAAGCTCTTATCTATCAGAAACAAAATCCCCTCGTCTGCCCCTTCTCCCAACTGAGCCCTCCCCCCCACATAGTCCAGGACAACCCCGACCTAGCCATGCCAGGAGGTCGGGCTTAATGTTGAAGGCCGAGGGCAAAACCTTCAGCCAGGCAGGTTTCGCTCTCTTCCCACCTCGGCCCAAGCGGCAAGGGAGAAACGGATGAGACACACCGGCTGGAAGACTCCTCCCTCCCCCTTCTCTATAGCCTTCTGTGATGTTATTAATATGAACTGGGACCGTGGAGATCATTGTTGCCACCACTGTTATATTTGCAGCAAATATTGTGCAAAGGTTGGCATGTGAGGTGTCTATGACAAGGTTACCATTTGCTGGTTATAATTATGCTGCCTGTATGTGTGTACCATTTCTGTATTTGAAGTTATGAATATGGGCTATGTACTTGTATCTCAAATGTATTTGATTCCAAGTAGCCTCAGTGTCATAAGCCCCCACTCCTTCAGGAGTCCCTAACAAAGAGACTCCCCCCTCACTGTCCTGGACTCCCTGGAGATGCCTCCCACCCCCCCGCCCAATGGAGCACCAAGGATTAAAGTGGCAGCATTTAGTGTCAGTGGGGTTTAGTGGCTCAGGCCAGCCACCTTAGCTGGGGACCCGCCCCCACAGCACTGCTCGAGGGCCTGGACCTGAGGTGTTCACAGCCCCCTCCTCACCTCTCCCTGAGCCCAGCCTGGCTCCTCACCTGAAACAAAGCAGAAGCATTCGTCGGCCACGCTGCTGTCCGAGTCCCAGGCGCTGCTGCTGTCCCATGAGGAGCAGCCGAGCTGCTGGGGCTGGGAGAGGGATCCTCCACCTCCTGCCCTGGGAAAGCTGGAAGGTCCCCACTGACTGGGCAGGGCGATGCCTCCTGCTGGAAATCGGGGCTGGGCTCCTGGGGCCACTACTGCCCATACAAGAAGCCCCAGAGCCACCCTGCCTGGTTCTGCTCCTGGGCTGGGTCCTGCCTGCCCAGCCGCATCCTGGCCCAGCTTCATTTTGGCCTGGCCAGTGCCTCTCCCACCTCGGCGCCTGCACCAGGAGCAGGTTTCCTCTTCCAGAAGGCTGGGCACTTCCACCTCCTGGCCCGGCCGAGAGCTCCTTCCCCGCCATTGGGGACGGTGGGGCCGCTCGGCTCCTGGGGAAGATGGCAGCTGCTTCCCACAGGCTCTGGGGCCGCCTGCAGAGCCTTCTTCCTGAACATCCTCAGGAGCCTGGCCATCCTGGAACCGAGCGGAGAGCAGGCGTGAGTCTGGGATCAAGGCAGCCTCTCACTAACCAGCCTGTTTGGTCTCTCCCCATCCCTGCCCCAGCCAGAGCAGCTCCTCCTCCCCCCACAGGGGTGCAGGGAGTGCAAGCTACACACACTGGCAGGAGTTCATTGCATGATCTGCTCCCCCTCAATGTTCCCCCTCCTCATCCCTGGGGCTGCAAGAACCGGGGAGTCTTGTCCTTTTCGAGCACTGGGGTCAGTCACAAAGACCATTGGTCACTTTGGACAAGCAGCTCCATCCTGCCAGCCCAGGACACACTCACACTCCCCCCCCCCCATTCCCCACCCAGGCTAGAGAAGGAACAGAACCCAGGAGTCCGGACTTCTCCTGGGAAACCATTCCCCACTTCAACGTCCCTAGGCATAGCAAGGCCAAGACCCCCTCGTTTCCCATTGATTTCCATGCGCAGCAGCTCACCGGGTCTGGCCCAGCTCAGAGACTCTCAGCCTAGGGAACAGTCTCCCACAAGGGAAGGTGCGGGTAGCCCCATTGCTGGGACCTTGCCAAACACACTGGAGATGGCTCTGAAGAAGCCCCTCCCCGGTCTGAGAGTGAGGGGCTCTAGGGGGCTGTTTGCAAATCCAATCTCCTTTGGGAGAGTTTCTCTCCTCATCTTTCTGCCTCTCCCCAGACAGACAGGGGACGCCACCAAGGACCCCTAATGCCACTCACTTGCTCTGGTGATGGAGCGATGGATGGAGGATGTTCAGTGTCAACCCTCGCCCTTCTCCTCACTCTCCCAACCCAAGGCAGGCTGGAGAGGGCGGTGGTGACCTGAGGAGTTACCCCGCCCAGCCAGCAGGCAGGGTGATGACACTGGGTGATTGGCTGGCTGGGAAAACAAGAGTCTGTCTTATTGCCAGGGAAAGGAAAAACTTGGCCATCAGCAGGGAGTGCAACAACATCACCCTAGTGCGGGGGTGACAGCGCCTCCGAGATCCTGAAATCCCAGCACTTTACACACCTTCCTGGAGCCTCCCAACCCCCCTGGGCTGTCGGAACTGCAACCCCAACCCTACTGATGAGAAACAGGCCTGAGGAGGGGAAGCTGTTGGCTCAGGGTCACACAAATTGTCAGATGTATGGATGGGACCCAGCAGTCCTTCTTTCCATGACCCTTCACTAACCACTGCTGCACATTCCCTCCCACAGCTGGCAAGTACAAGCAGGTCCTCATGGCCTGCCCCCTGCCTTTGAGAGGGAGTGTGCTCCACTGGAGTCACTGGACCAGGGGACTGGGAGTCAGGACTCCTGAGTTCCATTGCTGGGGATTTCATACTTTCCCGCTATTGGAAAGTGCTGGGAGAATCCCCCAGCCAAAGCTGCTCTGACAGTGCTAAGCAGCATCTGACCATTCAAGGTCAGAGCTCGGTACCTGGGAGGAGTGTTTGGCTCTGGGGTTTCACTTCATCCCAGTCTAGAGAGAGGGGCCCAGCCATGGAGTTTGGCTCAAGAAGACCAATTCTCCAATTTGTTAAAGGCGTTTTGAATTCCAAGCCTGCGCTCATTTGAAAATTTTAGAAGCATGCTCTCCACTCAATTTTCCAAATCAGTAATGAAAATATTGAATAGTACCAGACCCAGGACTGATCCCTGCCGAACCCAACAGGTACACCCTCTCTGTTGGACAGCCAAACAAGGAGAAAGGATCTTGGAGTCTGGGGTTTCAACCAGCTCTTCACCCACATCACACTGAATGCATCTAGACCGCATTTCCCTCATTTGCTTGTGAGACTGTCCTACGGGACTGTGTCAAAAGCCTTAGTAACATCGAGATAGATCCCATCTACTATTTACCCATCTCCGCTAGGCCTGGAACCCTGCCGAAGAAGGAAAGAGGATTGGTTTGGAATGATTTGTTCTTAACAAATCCATGCTCACAAGTCCAAAGAACCAAAGTATCCTGTAGGTGCTGCTGACAAACTGATTATTTAAGGATGTATTCTCTCCAACTGTGGAAGTGAGGCCAGCTAGTCTGCCAGTCCCAGGGGTCTCTATTCCTCTTTTAAAAATAGGTCCTGTCTTGTTCATAGATGGGAAGGTGTTCTTTTTCAGAGATCTCAGATGAGAACTGGGGCACAACACCTGGTTTGTTAAGGCCACAAAAACAGAGGCAGAAACCTCTTCTCTCCTTCTGGCAAAGGACCCCAGGCACCTAAGAGACAGGGACTCACATCCCTGAATGGACTTTTAAAAAGGCACTGGTTAAAGATTGGCCCTGACCATTTCTTGTTTCCATAGACTGGACATTTTAGCAGACTTCAGAATTCCTTGGTGCTAAACACCGTGAAACTCCCCTTTCTCCTTCACAGAGGGCTTTAACGCCCCTTATCTCACTCAGGCTCACAACTGCACAGAGTTCGAGAATTGTCCCTGTTCGCATTGGACAGATGGGGAGGAGCCTGAGGTCCAGAGAAGGGAAGTGACCTACCCAAGGGCCTACACAGCAAGGCGGAGGCAGAGCCAGAAAGAGAAGTCACCGGTCCTGACTCCTGTTTTAACGAACAGCAACCCCCCCCACCAGAGGCAGGGACAGAGCCCAGGAATCGAAATGGCGGGGAAATTTCTTTGAAACCATTTCAGTCAGAAAATCCCCTTCAGACTAAACCAGTTTGTTTCTCAAAATCAAAACAAGTGCGATGAAAGTTCTTTGCAAAAATATGTTGTTGCAGAACAAAAGCATCTCCTGTTTGTCACAGTGTGTTAAATTGTCTCTTCGCACACAAA